>NC_056727.1:309183314-309355814 GCF_019279795.1 Protopterus annectens
GTTTCTCAAAATGTTGAATATCTTTGGTTCCAGTTTCCACTCTTGTGGGTCCATTAGATTTCTGCTCAGGTCATCTACCAGTGTATTTAGCTTGCCTGGCAGGAATTGAGCTTGTAGGTGCACTTGGTAGCTCAAAGCTGTGTTCCACAGAGCCATGGCTAGTTTGCAGAGAGGGTATGAGTGGGTTCCCCCCTGTTTGTTTATGTACCACATAACAGTGGTGTTGTCCATCTTTACCAGTAATTGTCCTGAAAGAATGTGGTCCTTGAAGGCTGTCAGAACATTCTGTACAGCTAACATTTCTTCTTGATTGATATGCAGGTGCATTTGACTCGGGTTCCATTTGCTCTGAATGCACTGCCCTGCCAAGTGAGCCCCCCATGCATAGTCTAATGCGTCTGTTGTTAGGGTATGGGCAGCAAGGGGTAGAGTGAATGGCAATCCCTTGTTTTGGTGGCAGGCCTCTGCCCACCAAAGGAAATCTATCTTTAGACAAGGTATGACAGGAATCATTGACTCTAGGTCCTGAGAATGTTGACACCATAGGCTTTTTATATACCATTGAAGTTTCTTCATATGCAGTCTTGCATAGTGAATTAGTAGAATGTAAGAGGCCATGAACCCCAGGGCTTGCAGTATTTTCCTTACAGATAGCTGGGTCTTTGTGGCCATTAGTTTGAAGTAGGCTGTCAAATTAACTTGGTTCTTTGGCATGAGGTAGGCTATCTGGGAAGTTGTATTCAAGCTTGCTCCCAGGAATGCTATTTGTTGGCAGGGTACTACATGTTATTTCTTTTTGTTTATGGTGTACCTCAGAGAAGTTAGTAATTTCTTTTCAAATGCCAGATGATTTAATAGTATGACCTGGCTTTCTGCCTGAATTAAGACAATCATCTAGGTATGGATATATTTGAATATTTCTTTGCCTGCAAAATGCAATGACTGGAGCTAGGCAGTTTGTGAATACCCTGGGCGCAGTAGATAAGCCAAAGGGCAGTGCAGGGAATTGATAGTGCATGTAGCCTGCTCTGAAGCGTAGGTATCTTCTGCAAGACTCCCTTATTGGGATGTGCAGGTAGGCTTCCTTTAAATCCAGTGTTGCCAACCAGGCATTTTTGCCTAGCATGGTAAGCAGCTGATGAAGAGTTTTGAATTTTGGAATTAACAAAAAAGTGTTTAGGATAAACAGGTCCAGGATAAGACGCCGGGAATTGTCTTTTCTGGGTACCAGGAAAAGTCTTGTGTAGAAACCTTGCCCCCATTCTTCTTCTGGGACAGATTGAATAGCTCTGATGCTTAGAAGAGTGAAAACTTGCTTTTGACCTTCTGCCCACTGATTTGGGGGTAGGTCTGGCCAACCGTTTGGGGTTGGTAAGGAGAAGAAGTGGAATCTGTATCCTTGGGAAACTATATTTAAAACCCATTTGTCTTTGGTAATAAGTTCCCAGTTTTTTGCATGCAGGGCGATCTTTCCCCCTAAAGGAACAGTCAGCTGAGCAGGGCTTGGAAGGTTTAAAGTTAAGTCTTTGTGACAGTTTACCATAGAGGGGTATCTTACTACTCCCAGCTTTGGAAGTGGGAGCCCCCCACTGCTTAGGCCTGTGAGTACCTTGGGACTGAAGCCTGGGTGTTCCGGGTTTGGACTGTGAAGGCCTGGAAAAGGCAGGAAAGGACCAATTCTTAGAAGGCCAGTGCGTACTAAATCTGGGAGGCTGTACTTGCAGGAAATCTTTTTAACAGTTTGCATAGATTTAGCTTTTTCCTCCATCTTTTTAAGTACTTCTTCTGCTTTGTTGCCAAACAGGAAGTCTTGGTTTAAGGGAGCAACCAGTAAGTTAGCTTTGACATGATATGGTAAAGATTGCTCCTTAAGCCAAGCATGCCTTCTAAGTACAGACCCAGTGACAGCAGCCCTGCAAGATGCCCCTAATTAATCAAAACCACATTGCAAAGTATGTTTTCCAACTTGTTCAGTAGAATGCATTAAATCCTGTAACTCTTTATTTTCAGCACAGTCAGGTATCAACATAATTTTCTGTTTAAGCAATCCAATGATATGCTGCTGATACTTTAACATATGAAACTGGCAGTTTAAGGCCCTAATGGCCAAAGTTGCAGAAGTTTATACCTTCTTACCCCATCTGTCCAGGGCCCTGGAATCTCTATCAGAGGGGGTAGGGTTTTTGGCAGTAGTAGCCTTAATACCTTTGGATCCCTCTGAAATGGTCTCAGGATCCGCAGCAGGATTCTTAAAGAGGAACTTGTGAGTGTCAGGTACCCTGTAATACTGGTCAGGTTTTCTGGTTTTCTGGGAGCCGGAGGTAAAGTGTCAGGGGCCAGGCTAGATTCTGAGAAGGCATCATCTACAATGTCCAGTACAGGAGAGACAGCTAAAGGCCTGTGTTGAGGAAGGAGTAAGAATTCCCTAAGCCTCTTTTTGGAGTCAGAGTAATCCTGGCTTTCCCAGTGGAAATGCTCCCTAAGAGTATGCAAGGTTTCACCAAAAGAGAAATCCTCTGGAGGGGAAGCAGAGGGAATGGAGTCCTCTGCATCAGAATCCTCATAGGTAGATAAGGGCAACTCCTGGTCATCAGAAAAAAACAGAAATTTCAGAATCCTGATCAGAAGAATCAGAAGGAAAATCAGTTCTAGGTCTCAAGGGTGGCTTCCTCTGATTAGAGTAATAAGGTCTTCAGCCATTCTTATAATTTATTTTTTTGGCATAGGGGCCTGAACATGCGGTCCGGGCGTTGGTTTTTTAGGCATGGATCGAGTTTTAGGCCTTGAAGAAGAAGATGGCGTTGGTTTAATATGCAAGTCAGTAGGCCTGAAAACACCCTCAGAAGCCGGTGCCTGGACAGCGGCTCCAAACCCATCCAAGGTAGAGACATCTGCAGGTTCCACAGTCAAAGAAGCATCTCGTGGCATACAGGACTCTGAATGGGTCTCAGTAGAGGCTTGCGAATCTGAAGTAGCGAGTATCAGGGGCTGCGAAAGTGCCTCACTGAGTACCGGTGAACTGGCGACTAGCTTAGGAGAAGCGTCAGCAGCTTTGGACCTATGCGGTCTGTCTCTGTCTTTATCTTTGTGTTTTTTAGGAATGTCGGTAGTCGGGTGGCTTAGCAAAGCCATTTCAGGATAACTGAACCGAGTACCAAAATAATTAGATGCGAAAATGAACCAACAATGAGTAGTTCAAGGTTTGAATAAGGCACAAGAGCGACAGCAAGGTACGTCGTGGTCTGGGCCTAAGCAAGGAATGCAGTACGAAAGAAAATCTTTATGAGGTATTTGTTTTCCACAAGAAATACAATTGTTAACTTTTACTGACATCGGTTTAGAGTAAGAAAAAGGATCCCCAATGAGGTACTTAGCTTAGTTGAAGATTTCGTATCTGAAACTCGAAAACAAAAATTTCAGGAGTCGGCCGACCAGCACTTGCGAACTGCTTCGCGCACTGGCTGCATGCTTTATAACCCTGACTGCTTGACGTCATAGAAGATGAGACAGCAACCGACACAAGACCCAAGACTTTGATAATCAGGCCGACTGAGGGCTACCTGCAAGCAGATAACCCAAATGTAATGACTGCAACAGTGAAACACGAAGAACATCTAAAGGGATTAAAATATTTCAACTGCTTGTATCTTACTATCCCATGAACAAGAGCTTCCAGTTTCCCAGTTTTTGTATTATCTTTTGTTTTGCATCTTCCCACATATCCTTAGCTGCCATAACAAAAGCCTTTTTAATCCATACTCCTAAATACTCCATTTTATTGTGTCCCCATAAATATGGGTACTGCTGAACCAATTTATGTGTGGGAACATAATTTATGGTTACAGCCTTTGCTTTATTTTCATTAATTTTACACCCCAAAAGGACATGAAACTGTTTCAAAATGTTCCAAAACACTGAGATGTCCGCCTCTTGATTTATTAGGAATGAAATGCTATTACCTACAAATAAAGCCAACTTTTCTTAAGTACCATACCAATTATATCCTTGAATTTCTGAGTCCCTTGTTTTCTTTGCCAATGGATCTAAATACAAAGAAATTAACAAAGGGGAAACTGGGTACCCCTGCCTATTTCCTCTGTTCAGACACAACTTATCAGAGAGGAACCCTTCCAGTTTAATTATTGCCTCTGACACTTCTAATTAACCTATTATTTAATCAGGGAATGCAAATACTTCCATTGCCTTACCCATAAAATCCCAGCTTACTTTTCTGAATGATTAGTGAGCATCAAGACCGACCAGCAGCAGTAATATTTTCATACATTCTGCCTTCCTCTGTATTACCATCATTCTATTAATGCTGTCAAATGTTTGCCTCCCCTCCACAAAAACCACATTGACCCATATCTATCAAATCTGGCAACACCTTTGCCCTTGTTTTAGCTAGTGTAGACATAAACACCTTATAATCATGGTTTAAGACTGAAATGGTTCTATATGAAGCTGGGTCTATATAGTCTTTAGGTATAGACATCACATTTTTCTTCCAAGATGTTGGTGCTTCCCCTCCTCTTAAAATACTGTTAAACAAAACTTTCCAGGTCTTTATCATTTTCTTCCCTGTTAAATTCCAAACTTGCACATGAATACCATCTGTTCCTGGAGATTTTCCTACAGATTGATTATAAGTCACTGTTTTTATCTCATCTCCTGTTATCCTAATTAATTGTTGAACTTCGCATACCTTTAAACTTGGCATAATTAGGTATTCCATAAATATTTCCATTTGCTCTCTTTCTTGATTTCCACTTTTCTCTGCTTTATACATTTTTTTTAAAAAAATCATAATTAACTGTAATACCTCCATATGGTCTCTGGTTATTTTTCTTCTTATGGTCATCATATGTTTGGCAACAACTCTTTCCACTTTTTGCTCTCTAAGTCATTGTTCTAAAATTTTTTTGTCCTCTGGAGTTATCAAAAAATAGTTGCTTAAAAACAACTGTTCTAAACTCACACATACTATCCAGACACTCCCTCATTTTTTCTTTAGTACTCTGCTGTTCTGCTTCTTGTTCTGTGAGATTCCCCTTATTCTGCAGTAGTTTAACATTTGTTAGCCCTTCTAAATAATTTGTATCACTTTTTAACCATATCTCTACCTCTTACTTCTACCCTATTTTTAAAATCCACTTTCATTTTATCCCAACTCACTAGCTAAAACTTCTGAAGAAATTTCTATCTTCCCTAATAACTCTTGAATAATAGTTATGGGATGTTTAAGCTTTCAATTAAATGCTCATGTCCCTGTGAAATATAAATTTCTATCCAGTCTAGTTCAGTTATTATACTTTGGAGAATAATAAGTAAATTCTCTCAGAGCTCCTACTATTGAATTCACTTCTTCAATTCCAAATATTTTCAAAAACTTCTTCGGAAATCTCCCACTTTTGTTGCATTTTCACTTCTAAGTCCCCCAGATACATCTTCACTGTTGTAAATAAAGTTCCAGTCCCCACCTATAAGTAATACTCCCTGCTGAAAGCTGATTATTTCTCCCAACATTTTCTTAAGCTCCATAATAGCAGTTTTTGGTGGAATATAAATACATTAATTTAATCTTCCTCCCTTGGCAACAGCACCTTATTACCACAAATCTACCATTACTGGACTTTTTCCCTCTTCTATCAGTATTGGACCCAGTCTAGCAATCAATATTACTTCCCCTTTCTTTTGTCCTGCATATTCCGCTGAATATCCATCCTGAAATCCTTTGCCAGATTCACATATTCATTTCTTTCCAAATGCATCTCCTGAAGCTGTGCTATCTGCACTCTGCATTTCTTAATATAAAACTAAATACTTTTTCAGAATACCCCCTCCCCCCTATTAATGTAGAAAAACACACAAAACCATGTGCATTTTAATAAATGAAGTTTAACCATCAGTACAGGATCAAGTGTGCCAAACTGACAGCTGCCCCCTCAGGCATAACCTAATCTAAACTTAAGGTTACCCAGGATAAAATACATGTTACAGCTAGTTTTTCTCACACCAATAGCTGTCTGTTTTCTTCTAACCTCTATTCTCATCCCAGATGTGAAAAACAGCTTGTTTATTTTCAGAAAACATCAACTGGTAACTGTAAGAAAAAGTGCACTGGCTACATGCAATGTTCTATTAAATGAATGAAAGTATTAAGGATACTTTCTCTTGCTTGTTACTTCCCACAATGTCAAGCATTATTTTTCACCGAAATGCTTGCCATTGTATCTTTAAATTTTGTATCAGAATTAAATGCTTGCACATGCAAACAGCTTGTCTCCATGTAAAAGTACCCGTTAATGAGAACAAAAAAAGGCTAACAACTTGTAAAAATGCATGAAGGAGTGTTCGTAACTTTCACTCCTAACAAAATGAGCAGAATTCCCCTGGCAAACTGCCTTCAGCTGTAGACATCTTGTCTCTCACTGAGAGGATCAACTATTGGTAAAAAAGCTAATATCTTTGCAGAAGCAAGAAACCTAGTATTTTTCATTGATTTCATCATGTTGTCTTATTTTTCAAGACAATCTGTTTACAAAACAATTTTTTATACATTAATCCTAGGACATTAATCTAGCCACTCACCCTTGTAAAAACAAGGGGAATTATCATGTTAGTTCTACATATAACATAATTAGTATATTTTTACATTCTAACACCACCCCAGCAGCCCAAGATCACAGCATTTTATTAACCTAAACCTTCTTCTAGTTGGCCTTTCTGTTATACTGTAAAACCAATACTTCTTACAACTAAAAGGTACTTGTTTACTTTAATATATTTAACACACACAACAGTCACTAAAAAGACACCTCACACACATTTAAAATACCCAAATGCACACCATACAAAACTGCTCTATATGCAACATGAAGTTTATACCATGAAATGCTTTATAGAAGTACGAATAAACAAAAATCTTTTACTTAGTTATTTTCCCCCTTTAGTGTCCTTCTAAACATTAAAAACATAACATGACATATATGCTTTACAGTCCACCCACACGTTTAACAAAGTCAACAAAAGTTCAGTCTTTCTTAGTTATACTTCCAAAGACATATTTCATTAATGTGATTGATGCTTTACAATCTCACATTTATTCACTAATTTCTGTGCTGTTGGTCCTCTTCTTGATCATCTCCATCTCCCAACACTAGACTTGATTCATGTCTAAGGTACTCCTGATTCTTCTAGTCAATTCCTAAGCTTTTTCTCTGTCACTCAATCATTTGGAACACTGGAAAAGATTTCACTATCAAAATCTCTCTAAGGGCTTTTTTGTCAGAATGAGAAGCAAAGCTCCCGTCTGTTTGATGGCTCACTTTTTGTTGGATAAACATTTTTATTTCCTCCTTAACCTGTTCTACATCAAAAATGTCTTTGATCCTTCAGGAAAAAAAATACTCTTAAGACAGCTGGACCGGCAGCTTGAATCTCACACCTGCTTCTCGTCATTCCTTGATTGCTGTGATACATTTTCTTCCCTTCTAAATCATTTTCCACAAACACTTTATCTCCTATTTTAATACTTTTTCATCCTGCTACAGTTCTGCCAGGATCAACTCTTTGTGCTGGTATGACTGAATCTTTACTAATATAGGTCTTGGCTACTTTCTCATGGCAACATTTTGAACATAAACCCAATGTGCCCCTTCAATTAACAAATCCTGCTATGGAATACAATGTATATACAATCTGAACCTTCTGCTCATACCATGGTCCAAGCTTGTTATTGTATAATACTGCTTAACTCTGGTATGTATTTGTAATTTGCACCTGACTTAAGTGCATGTCCAAGCTTCTTACTGTACAATATTTGTTATGTGAATGTCCAAGCTTGTTACTGTAAAGTTTTTGTTAACTCTGGTTTTTATTAGTACTTGTATCTATTTACTAACTGTATGTGGAGCTTTCCTCCCCAGGCCTCCACTGAAAATGGGCTCACCTAGGCCCAGTGTGCCTTCCCGGTAAACAAATGCAATACATACATACATACATATACAAATAAATAAATCAAAGGAGGTCACTAGGCTAATGGCCCTGGGGCCCTTACAAGCCTAGCCAAGAGTTTATCCCCAAAAAAGAAACCTCAGTCAGCACCTGTCGCCCCTGTCAATAAGGGACAAAGGTGGAACCCCTGGGATAAATTTGCCGTTTCCCATCCACTCATCAAGGTTGTGCTTAAAGAGGGTCAGCGAGGTACATGTATGGCAAGAACATTCCAGAGATGGGGCAGCCTCTGGGAGACAAACCTATCTCTCTAGCAGGTTTTGTTGATGTAGCATATTAGATTTAGGCCTATCAAGCAGGTAATGCGCGAGGAGTTAGACTTATGGATATGGAGCATTTCTAGTACGGCAGGGTCCGATGTTGCCTTCTAGGCGAGACACAGATCACCTCTGAGCAAGCTGTATGATACCGAGTAAAGTGATAGTGATTTGAGCCTGTCCGCATAAGACAGGTGTTGGAAGACATGGATTCTCTTTGTGAGGTATTTCTCTGACCTTTCTAGTTGGTGCAGGTGTTTGAAGAGGTACATACCAAATGGGGTGTTATACTCAATTACAGGTCTAATGAGGGAGGAGTAGAGAGAGATAATAACCTTTTTTCTGGATGCAATCCCTTTACTTATGAGATGAACTAAGTAAAAGGCTTTTCTGACCACTGCCGCCACATGATGGTCGAATGTGAGATTGTTGTCAACCTGAGTACCCAGGTCTCTCACCATGGGTTGTGTGCTTAGGGGGTCGCAGTTGAGGTGGTAATCAGTACAGACCCTGTTTCTGCCGAATGGTATGATAGTACATTTTTTTTTTGCATTTAAATTAAGGTCATGACTTTGGCATCAGTTATTTGTAGCTGTGAGACCCTCTTGAAGTATGCTAATGTCACTTGGGGAGTCAATGATGGCACCCAACTTACAGTCATCTGCAAATTGGTCAGCCACAGGCCCTTGGTCTTTGCCTGAACCTCTGAGAAGTAGATGCCAAACAGTAGGGGTCCCAGGACAAATCCCTGGGGAACACCACTAGAGACAGGTCTGCTGTCGGAGGTGGTGGTGCCGATTTTGACCTTGTGGGTCCTATCTGTGAGCTAGCTGGCTACCTATCTGACAAGATAGGGGTTAACATCAAGTTGTGTTAGCTTTTCAATGATGCCAGAGTGGGGAATTGTGTCAACGACCTTGGTGCAGGTCAAGGTAAGCTGTGTGTACTGACTTTCCCTCATCCAGGGCCTTGGTGACATTCTCAAAGAAGTCAACTAGGTTCAATAGGCAAGATCTACCCCTGACGAATCAAAATTGGGTGGGGTTGAGTGTCTGGAGATTGCGTATGCCCTTGTTTATGAGATCCTTAATAACACGCTCCATGACTTTACAGATCAGCCTCGTCAAGCTAATGGGGCGATAGTTTCCCGGGTCAGTAGTGGCACCACCTTTGAGAAGGGGATGACAATGGCAATTCTCCACTCTGCTGGAATGAAGCCTGTAATTAGACTGTGGTTGAATAGGGTTGCTCAGTGGCGAAGCAAGTTCTTGCAAATAAATAGATTCATAGGTAGGTAACTAGGCTATCGGCCCAAGGGTAAGTAAGCCTAGCCAGCAAGGTTCCCTGGCTTACGCCCCTCTTGAGCAGAGTCACAGAAGTGATCCCCGTGTATTTCCTATTTCCCATCCACTCATCAAGATTTTTCTTGAAGAGTGCTAATGAGCAACTTTGCTTGACATACAAGGATAGCTTGTTCCAGAGTATAGGAAGTCTCTGGGACAGGAATCTGTCCCTCCAGCATGTCCGTTTTATTGTGGTGACAAGGTTTAGGTCCCTACAGCATGTAGTTCAGAGGGATTGGGATTTCTTTAGGTGTAGCATGCCCAACAGCTCTAGGTTTACCATAGCTTTATATGTTAGGCAGAGATCTCCTTGGAGTAGACGATATGCTACAGAGTAAAGCTGGAGTTTTTTTGAGACGGTCAGTGTGGGGTAACTGTTTGAGGCCAGTAATCCTCTTTGTGAGGTACTTCTGTGGCCTTTCCAGCTGCTGCAGATGTCTTGTGGGGTACATTCCAAAAGGGGCATTTGTACTCTACAATGGGTCTAATGAGTGCAGAGCAGAGGGGAACAATGACCTCTTTTTTCCTGGAGGATGTAATGAGGTGTGCCACATAGAAGGATTTCCTGACTATTGTGGCGATGTGATTATCAAAGGAGAAACTACTGTCCCACCTGGATCCCAAGGTCTCTTATCACTCATTTGGCGTTAAGTAGACTGCCGTTTATGTGGTAGTTCATGAGTACAGAGTTTTTACCAAAGAGGATGACAATACACTTTCTGGCATCGAGCTTGAGGCCATGCCTCTGACACCAGGCATCTGTCTCAGTGAGGCCCTTCTGTAGGATTTCCACATCATTTGGGGACTCTACCATGGCTCCTAGTTTGCAGTCATCTGCAAACTTCATTAGCCAGAGGCCTTCTGTGTTAGCCTGTACTTCAGAGAAGTAGATACCAAACAAGAGAGGTCCCAAGACTGAACCCTGTGGTACTCTACTTGTCACTGGTTTGAAGTCAGATTTGGAGTCTGCAACTTTTACAGTGTGGGTTCTGTCAGTGAGCCATTTGGCAACCCATCTTGTGATGTAGGGATTTATACCTAGTTTAGCTATAATTCCAGAATGGGGGATGGTGTCAAAAGCCTTGGCGAGGTCAAGGTAGGATGTGTGAACCACCTTACCCTCGTCTATGGATTTGTTGAATGCCTCAAAGAAGTCGATTAGGTTCAGAAGGCATGATCTGCCTTTCACAAACCCGAACTGGGTGTAGTCCAGAGTTTGGCAGTTACCAATGTCTTTGTTTGAGTTCCATGACGATACGCTCCATGGCCTTGCAGACCAGGCTCATCAAGGTAATAGGGCGATAGTTCTCAGGATCAGTGGTGTCTCCCCCTTTGTGGAGTGGGATAACTGTTGCTGTGCGCCATTCAGTTGGCACAAAGCCTTACGTGAGACTATGATTGAACATGGTGCTTAGGTGGGGAGCCAGTTCGTTCTGAAGTTCGTGTAAAATGCAGCCTAGGATGTTGTCCGGTCCCATGGATGCTGTGTTTTTGGTTTTAGAGAGTGCAGCTTTTACCTGCATAGATGTAATTACAAGGACTCCGCATTCTTCCTGTCTAGATTATAGGTCCTTTAGGGGGTGAGAGGGGCGTAAAGTTAGTAGTGAATCTATCTGCCCTGATGTTGGCAATATCAGTTGGTTCTGTAATATCCATGCCGTTATGCTGTAACTCAGAGCAGATCTGGATGTTGCCATTGAGATTCTTGACATAGCTATAGAATGCTTTGTGGTTGCCCTTATAATCAGTAGCAATTTTGTTTTTGTAGCTAGCTCTGGAGGATCTTATAAGGGATTTCATCTTCTTACTGAGGTTGACCAGGGAGATCCTCCACTCATGGGATTTTACTCTCTTTTGCAACAGTTTCTTCCTCCTGTGGTAAAGTTTGTTTATGGCAAGGGACCACCAGATTTGCTTCCTTTTTTTTGGAGGATAGCATCTTGGTTCTGCTTGGGATACCACAATCCATGCATTAGTGTAAGTGCTTATAGAGTGCATTTGTGTAGGATTCAGCAGTCGTAAATGTACTGTCCATCTGTATGGGTGTCATGAAGTTCACCACTTCTGTCTTAAGAAGCCTGAAGTTGGCTTTGGAAAAATTTTTACTGTGGTTTCCTTAATAGTGGGTGGGGGCAGGATGCGGATATTTAGGGTGATTAGCTTATGGTTGGATCTGACCAACGAGGAGTTGATTGCAGGTGTGGAACACCGGTCACTCATGTTGGTAATGACTAGGTCTAGGAAATTGTTGACCCTGGTGGGGGTGTGGATAAGCTGATCCAGGGCAATGGAATTTATGAATTCCACAAAACGCTGAGCGAAGGAGTTGGTAGACGAGTAGTTTTCCCAGTTAATGGTGGGGTAGTTGAAATCGCCCATTATTAGGGTATATGGTTGAACAGTAACATTTTCTACTACATCAAGGAAAGAGGAGTGGAAATCCTGGGGCATGGTGGGGGATCTGCAGCAAGCTATAATTTGGATTGCAGTTCTGCCCAAAGTTAGTTGCACTTGGATAACCTCGGCTGCATTATGCTGCACAACTAGCCTGGAGGTGTGGATATCCTTAATGAATATGGACACACCTCCGCCTTGGCATTCTGGTCCAGGTTAGATGGTAGAAAAGTGTGGTATGAGTTATAGCCTGGTAATGCAGGGGTGCTCTCTAGAGCCTTGAACCAGGTCTCAATCACTACACAGATATCGACTTTCTCCATTTTAAGGAGTGCCTCGTGTAAGTGCATTTTGAGATTTAGACTTCTAGCATTGAGTAGCATTACCCTCAGTTTTTGTTTGCCTATTCCTGTTAGGGTGGTGAATTTGTCATTTGAACCTTGCCTAAAAAAGGCACTATAGGGGTGGCAAGACCCTTAGCCAGTATCTGGAATCCCACAGGTGACAGGTGCAGGCCATCTCTGGCAAAGCTTCGTGGTCTGTCGACCATGTCACTCCAGGCAGACAGATACTGGATCCCCTTAGAATGACACCAGAAGCTTAGCCAATTGTTGAAGTCAATCATTTTGTCCTTGTACTGCAGTATCATTCTGGGCAATGTCAGGAGGCTACTCAGGGCTAGGGTCATAGCTGCCTGGGCTACAAGATCACAGAGCTCTTCCACGTCTCTTTTCATGTAGTCCAGGAAGGTACATCCCAGGTCATTCACACCAACATGGACAATGACAGAGTCATATTTTTACTTGTTGTGGAGTGACCTGAGTGCATCGGTTATGTGGTGGATCCTGGCACCCGATAGGCAGCTGATGGTAACCTTTTCCTTGTTTAGCCTGGTGAGTGGGACATCAGTGTGCCTGACTATAGTCACCTATAACTAGTGTGTTGGGTATGTTGTTTTGCCTTATGGGCTGTGGTTTATTGGCACACTGAGTCTGTGGGCTGTGTGTCATTTGGGTTGTGTTGGGAGGTGGAGGTTGCTTGCATTTCAGCTTTGGAGGTCTCTGTAGCTTGAGCAGATTATTACCGAGAGCCTCCGTGAATGTTTCTGTGTTTCTATGTGTGGATTTTGGTGGTGTAGGTTTAGTGGGACTATGTGATGTGTGTGGTGTGGTGCAAGTGTTTACCTTCTACTCTTGACTGTCAAGTTCAATCTTGGTTGAAGAGAGCTTTACCTCCAGTTTGGCTAGATAAGTGCATCTATCACAGGTTGTGGTTGGGTGGTAGGAGGAGAGGGTTGTCTGTGTACATGAGGCAACTGCTACATTGCCCCAAGATGCCCAGACTCATCAGATAGATAGGAGAGAACACTGGGAGCTGACCCTTGGGCATGCCTGAATAAAAAACTACTTTCCTCTAGACAAGTGAGGAAAGTGAGTATAAGACCTGTTTTTCTCTAAGCAAGTGAGGAAAGTAAGTACCAAAACTGTTTTCCTCTAGGTAAAGAAGAAGGTTGAGTGCTGTAGTAATTTGTAGCTTATTTAGTGCTAACAACAAGTTCTGAGCACGAATAAGAAAATTCAAGTGCTAAAACTAAGAATCTGTACCTGGATCTTGTGGTAGATAAGCTACCTAGTGCTTACCACACCCACTGATAAGCTAGAATGCTTCCCTCCAACACTATATACTCAGAAGCGGAGGCTCTGGCTTCCATTGAATCAGACAAGGAAGCAAATACTCTGTTAGACATTTTTATCAGTGTAGAATTTTTTTTGCAAATATTAATGGACAGAAGTGCCAACTTTATGTCAGACCTAATGGTTTGTTTTATGGAAGTGCTGTGGGGTAAAGAACCTACAGACTACCTTCTAACATCCACAGTGAGATGGTCTGGAGGAGAGGTTTAACTCTACACTAAAGACCACTCTAAGGGCAAGTGCAGACCATTTCAAGATGGAGATGGACAAGTATCTGTCCCATCTTCTATTTAATACAGGGAAGTCCCCAGGAATGATCAAAATGTTCACCCTTTGAGCTACTATATGGTCACAGGGTAAGGGGCCCCTGAATTTAATTCATGAAAAGTGGGAGAATGAGTGTGATTCTCAAAAGGAGTCCCAAACTTTCAGCCTAAAGAGTTCATGGGGGATGGCATAGGAGCACCTAGCACAGGCACAACAGCAGCAAAAGGCCTGGTATGACAGGACAGTCAGAAAATGTTTTATACAGGTAATGGCATTTATTCCTGTGAGACAGGACAAGTTGCAGGAAGCCTAGAAGAGCTCCTTCTCCACTGACAGAAAGGTGACAGAGTTACCAAGCAGGAGGTAGAAGCATAGATTCTACCACCACGTTAACATGATAAATCCCTACCAATGACAGAGAGGCCTTAGTACTTAATATAGGCAGTGAGTTGCAGGAGTCAGAAGGGGATGTGGAGGTAAACCTCCTCAATGTTGCTTGGTCCAATAAGATGGTCGATGGGGTTTCACTTTCCCAAAAGCAACCCCTAGGGAGGTTCAAGAAACAGGAACACTATTGTAGGAATTTGAGGATCTGTCTACTGGTATGCAAATAACAATGTAGCAGTCAGAAATGATATCTGGGTAAAAGTAATAGCAACTCTTAGTAGAATACTCTATAGGGTAGAATTACACATTAGTAGACAGAAAAGCAAAGAGTTTTGGGGATAACACAAAAACAGGTAGAATTTATTTTAATTTAAAATATACAATTTGATTGGAAGGATACAATGACAAAACAATGGGAGAGTTTGTTACAAGCTTTTACTACTACAATAGCAACATAGGAAAATAGACATTCTATTTAACACATTCTGCTCTTTTAGGGAAATAAAATTAATTTTGGGAGAATATGTATGTTCCCGAGAAAATCAGAAAAGAAGACATTGCAATTTATATTTCTGCTTTACGGGGAACACAACTTAACATGATAAAAACAGGAGTCTTATAAAATGTAAAGGATAATGCAGATGCATACAAATAAATAAATATATAGTAACGCCCACTTTATTATGTTCTTCACATTTTTGGGAGGATAGACTTATGTTAATCAACAGACATACTGTGTTTGTAGAAAAGTAGTGAGATGTACATATGTGAAGTTGTTTTGATATATAGATAAAGGAACAGAGTTAAAAAGATGGGTGACAATGCTGAACATTTTTTAAGCTTATACAATAGAAGTTACAAGAGATTATGTGAAATAATATTAGAAAATGTATGATATGGCATGGTAATGGAAAATGTTGTAAGATGAAACCATGAAATGGACTATCAGACACCGTTATGGTTAAGAATTGAGAAGAGGAGTGCAATTACCAAATACAGGAGCGTAAAGATTTTTTATGGTGGTTGATGATGAATAAACTCCCCGTAAAAGTTGAAATTAAATGTAACAACTTTGAGGAAAGGAAGTGTGCTGTTTGCAATACAGAAGAGACAATGCTCATGTTTTATTAGAATGTCACAGGATTCAAAATTTTCAGGAAAAAAGTAAACTGATATGGTAGAAAGATGGTGTACAGAAAATTGGCATGTATATATGTATATGGGCATTATGATCTCTCTAGCGACAACACTGCATGTTTTGACAATGTTGATAGAAGAGGTTTTTCATATATCTGTGGTGCTTACAGAAAACTAAAAGTGCAGAATATTTAACAAAAACAAGATTTGATTAAAATGATGAAAGAAATTAAATGTTGGTTATGGTTAAAAGGGTGGAGAGGGTAGACAGACTTGACATTTTGCTGTTCCTCGTGTGTGTCTGTCTGCATGTACAAACACAGACACATATTTTATATATATATATATATATATATATATATATATATATATATATATATATATATACACACACACACACACACACACACACACATATATATACATACATACACACATATACATGCATACAGTGGATATAAAAAGTTTACACAACCCTGTTAAAATGCCATGTTTTTGTGATATAAAAAAATGAGACCACAATAAATCATTTCAAAACTTTTCCCACCTTTAATGTGACCTATAACCTGCACAATTCAATTAAAAAACAAACAAATCTGTTAGGGGAAAAAAATATAAAAAATAAAAAAAGTACTATAAGCTGGTTGCATAAGTGTGCACATCCTTAAAGTAATACTTTGTCGAAGCGCCTTTTGATTTAATTACAGATTTCAGTCTTCTTGGATACACACATGCCATCAATTAAAGAGACTCTGAGTAACCCCAAATAAAGTTCAGCTCTCCTAGTAGGATTTCCCTGACATTTACTCAGTTGCCTGCGACAGCAAAAGCCATGGTTCGCAGAGAGCTTACAAAGCATGAAAGAGATCTCATTGTTGAAAAGTATCACTCAGGAGAAGGGTACTAAAAAATTTCCACAGCATTGGATATACCATGGAATACAGTGAAGACAGTCATCAGAAAGTGGAGAAAATATGGGACAACAGTGGACACTGTAAAGAAATGGACTTCCCTCCAAAACTGATGAAAAGACAAGATGAAAACTAGTCATGGAGGCTGCAGAGATCTACAGCAACACTGAAGGAGCTGCAGGAATTTCTAGCAAGTACTGGTTGTGTACTACATGTGACAACAATCTCCCGTATTCTCCATATGTCCAGACTATGGGGTAGGGTTGCAAGATGGAAGCCTTTTCTTATACAGAAAAACATCCAGGCCTGGCTAAAATTTGCAAAACAGTACATCAAGTCTCCAAAAAGTATGTGGGAAAATGTGTTATGGTCTGATGAGACCAAGGTTGAACTTTCTGGCCACAATTCCAAAAGGTACGTTTAGCGCAAAAACAATACTTAGCATCACCAAAAGAACATCATCCCCAAGGTGAAGCATGGTAGTGGCAGTATCATGCTTTGGGGTTGCTTTTCTTCAGCTGGAACTGGGGCTTTAGTCAAGGTGGAGGGAATTTTGAACAGTTCCAAATGCCAGTCACCTTTGGCCCAAAACCTTCAGGTGTCTGCCAGAAAGCTGAAGATGAAGAGGAATTTCACCTTTCAACACGACAATGACCCCCACACATACATCCAAATCAACAAAAGAATGGCTTCACCAGAAGAAAATTAAAGTTTTGGAATGGCCCAGCCAGAGCCCAGACCTAAATTCATTAGAAAATTTGTGGGTTGGCCAGAAGAGGGCTGTGCACAAGAGATGCCCTTGCAATGTGACAGATTTGAAGTGCTTTTGTAAGGAAGAGTGGGCAAATATTTCCAAGTCAAGATGTGCCATGCTGAGAGACTCCTACTCAAGAAGACTGAATGCTGTAATTAAATGAAAAGGTGCTTAAACAAAGTATTAGTTTAAGGGTGTGCACACTTATGCAACTAGTTTATTGTACGTTTTTTATTTTTTATATTTTTTCCCTTAACAGATTTGTTTGTTTTTCAATTGAATTGTACAGGTTATAGGTCACATTAAAGGTGGGAAAAGTTATGAAATGATTTACTGTGGTCTAATTTTTTTATATCACAAAAACCTGGTATTTTAACAGGGGTGTGTAAACTTTTTATATCCCTATATATTTTTTTTATGGATCTACTTCAGTAGACAGAATGTTCAAATAATCAAAATTGAAATTAGTGAGATGAGAAGATCGAACACTCAGAAAAGCGAAACTTCATGATGTCGAATCTTGTAAGGACAAAATACCTACTGCGCATGCACAGACCAAATGGGGGTTTTCAACACAGACCGTGGAGCACTGACAACAACAGCTGCTCCATTTAAATTGTTCATTTAACATAAAAATTACAGTTTTTTGCCCCCCTGCTCCTCCCACACCCCCTGCAAATTATATATACCAACTCTTGAGACTGCACTACCCTGGAAAAAAGGGTAAATTTCCCAATCCTTACTGTTCTGCAATCTCCACTGCAAAATGGTGAAAGAGTCTAAGCCTGTTCCAGAAGCTCCAACAAACTGTGGTCTCATGAGGGGCACTTTTGAGATAGGAACTTTGAACTGTACATGAAAGGTCTCTGAGAATTTCTGCTCTGCTAAACATACACTAACAAAGCCCATTCAGCTGAAAGGAAAACCACTAATACAAGTTACAATGGGAAGAAAGCCCAACACCCCCTCCATGCTGCAGACTTCACTACCTAAAATGATATAACCAACTCTTGAGGTCACTTAGCCTCAGATTCTCAGTCTTTGGACAAGTTAAAAACGCATATGTGAACACTTACTTGACATTAAAGGCATGCTAGGCTGTGTTTTACTGAAAAGCATGCTAAAAACTTAAATGAAAACCTGTGCGCTCCAAGACATGGCACTACTGACCACGTAGAGAATGTACAAGTTTTTGGTGATGACTTTGTATGCTTGGGCAAACATGAGAACTGCTTCCTTCTGAAAGGAAGCCTCACAGTGTAGCTAGGACTGCCACAACTAGGTTGGCATGGGCGTCCTCTTGAGAGACTTTGTTGTCACTGGACAAGGTAAGATCATACAATATCAGAAACATTTCTCCAGGTGATGAAGAGGCTTCTACTACTTTTGGCATTAACAAAGTCTGGCAGAAGAAACAAAGGACGGTGGTGATGGCCTATTTCTTAAACAGTTATCAACCAGGCCCTAAAAGGCCTGATGAAAGAGCATTTTCCCCTTAAAAATAAACATTCACAATATATAAAAAAAAAAAAATAGCCGAAGCCTTGTCAAGACAAGTGGATACACTCCCAGAGATGGATATAAAAACTCTTTAATAAAAACATTTACTCTTTAATAAAAACATTTTAGCGCTTTCATCTCCAATAGAGACTTCATCAGAAATAAACAGAACCAACAATTTAATTACATTTATATACTCAATTAGTAGTGACATCACCACCAATTAATTTAAAAAGACATAACCACGAAGATGCAAGAGGTTGAATGGAAACACACAACAGCAGCTGCACACATAATCATGGAGACAAATCTCATGGAGGTCTGCAAGCTTTTCTAACACCTGATACACAAGAAGGACTGTAATATAGACATAGGTATGTGAGACATGTAATCTCCAAGTCCCAATGTGGCACAGCAGAGAGCTCTTTCCATACCTCTCCAAGGCTTCTGACTCCTTGTCTGGCAGCAGGGTAGCAACATATTCCATCTAGTCACAACAAAATGTTGTGGTTTCTACGAACTGTGTGGGCTAAACAGATCATACTGGAGATGGTTGAAAGATTCTTGATAGGGATTCACTCCATTCAGCTATAGAAACTGCCAGAACAGAACCATGGCCCTTACAGACTTTGTCTGTTATAACCAGCCCTAAGGGTGCAAAGCCTAATAGCTCCGATACCTTCTCCCTCAAATAAAAAGTGCAAAGTAAGGAGTTTAAGGCCACTCCATGTTGGTCCTCAATTCTCACAGTACCTCCTAAAGAAGGACTATATGGGTGGTATTAGAAGGTAGTGTGGTAATCACTCGTTGCTGCTATCCATCTCATATATAGTAGCCTACGGTCCTTCACGTTCCTCAAAGGAGGATGAGAAGGAGATTTTACCTGGAAAGGGAAGTGGGATAAGATGATTCTACCAAGAGAACAAGGTGGACTAGGATTATCTAATTTGAGGGGGTATTTTAGAGCAACACAGTTAAGGCTCTTATACATAGCACAGGCAGAAAACTATAATTCAAGGTGGAAAGGGATGATATGACACAGACAGGAAGCTCAAGAAATAAGGAGAAATTGGGATTTTGGATGCAGACTCTTAAGGAGAACAACCAAAATCATACAGAGTATTATATTTATAAAATAGCAGGGAGTATTCTAAGAACCAAACCAGTATGAGAATGGAGAAAAGAGATTTTGCCGATAGGGTTGACTGTGGTCAGGAACACAGATAATAGGCAAGAGGGGGCTGGAATTTATTGGAGAAAACTGGCAAAGGAACCAAGGTATTGGGAACAAATAACTTGAAAGGAAAAGGTAACACAATGGGAAGAGGCCAAACATTTATTTGGACTACAGGTTAAGAGACTGCCTTCCCTATCAAGGATTGATATCAGAGTATAGGCAAGGAGAAGAAATAGGGGGCTCCTAAATGAAAGACCAACACTGGTAGAGTGTTTAATAGAATATAGAACAGAAGCTGCAGTTAAAAAAGGAATAATTAGTAAAGCATATAAAATACTGCATGATAATTACAAGAATCAATCAGAAGAGCTTAAAAAGGATTGAGAAGAGAGACTGGGTATGCAACTCACAAAGAAATAATGTCTGGTGCTGCAGAGTTGACCCTAATATTAATCTCCATGTAAAAAACTTTTAACCAGTACCTTTTTTTTGAGTGGAATGGAAGGTTACAGGTTTTTCTCTCCAGTGTCTGCAAGCAGCAGGCTCAGTACTGTGGCCCTCCCCAAGAAAGTTCAAAAAACACTAGTGCAGATCATGGCTGATACTTAGATAGTCTCACAAACACTGAAGATTTATATGTAGACAAGAAAATGAAGGCACTTTTCAACAATAAAGGGTTAGGACTGAGAATTAGACTATGCAAGTTGAAAAAAAATAAATGTCATGTTCAAGAGGTAGGTGTGCTTGTGTAGCTGGTCAATTTATGCTGGTATGATGCGCCTTCCCCAAGAATATGGACTCTTCCAACAACAAATGCCAAGATCAAGGGACTCAATTTTTTTACAAAGGGATCATTACTACATTAAAAAACGTTAACAAAAAACTCTCCTACGCAGAATGCACCACGAAAACGTATTATTTTTGCACCACAATTACCCATAACTTAATACTTAAAATAAGCCTACATTCCTATACACTACAGTCATTCAACAGTATTCTGAGTCACTAGTTACTATGGCATCCTCATTAACCCAACTTATAATTAAGCTTTCTCCCCTACTTCTCCAAACCATTTAAAAAGGAAATTGGCTTCAGCAGTTTCTGCTTATCTAGTTAGTTGCAGGGTTAAAAATACTTGAGTGTTTTCTCACCACCTACTGTGACAAAAGCATAGAAACTGCACTGACAAAAATGCAACACAGTGATCATCAGTTCCCTCATTACACCATACTGTCTTAGACTGCAACTTTTCACACAATGTATCTGCAATGTATTTACTTTGAATTCATTTTGCATGTTTATGCCTTCCCTCCTCCTCTGTGATCTCAAAAACACAAAAGTTATCTGTTTAGGTTTGTTTCAGCTCTGTTCCAGCCTCTTCCATTTTTCAGGTAACTTTCAGATTTTACTTCAATCTGATATTAAGAAGTGCTTTGCAGTCCATGCCACTACTTACCACCACACATGCCTTCAACCAAAAGATTTTCCATATTATCCTCCACATCATCAGCATCCACACCCACAGCTACCCATTCACACTGTTCAGCCATCATCATCTCTTCTTTCCAAGTATCACCTAATGATCTGCATCAGTAACTGGAATAAGACATTCTGTTGCTTCTCCTCTTCCATTATCTGGGCTGTCAAAGTTATCTACACAAAAAAAATAGGATAATCTCCCTTGTGTCTATCCCAATTTGTCCTTAGTAAAGATACATATATTCTCTGTGCTTCTCTTGGAAAATAGCTAAAGGCTGAGTGACAGATTATTAGTCAGCAAAAATACATTAAAGTATTTACCAATTAAGTTATTACCAGTGTGAGTAAGTTGAATCCAGCTTGTCCCAGCAGATTCCCCAGGTCAGTGGCAGCAGTGTAAGGTGAAATATGAGGTGAAAAGCCTCCTTCCCTCTCTTGTTCTGCAAGCTGTAGGGAACAACGGAGTTCATACAAAGTATCACCTCCAATCATTGCTCCAAGAAATACACCATCAGGTTTAAGGACATAATAAATCTGAAAAACACAAGTCATTTAAAATGAATTTCTACTGTCCACATTAAGCAACACAAATGCACATTAAACACAAATATTTTTACATCTAAGGGACTTAAAATATTATATAATGAGTAAGCCCACTGGCGCACAGTCTCATCCCAGAAGTGACCCTGGAACAACTGAAAAATAATTTTTATTTCCGCTTAAAGTAATTGTAAAAAACAAACTGACAAACGAAAAACTGAAGAAACGAACACACTGTGAACAAGCACCAACATTTCACTCAGCTCGATGAAGAAATAAATATAAAAAGCCGTTCTTATTCACTTTAATACCAAAACACCAACCTTATAAAGTCCAAAACAGAAAAAAAAACAACCAATCACAGCAAACAGTTAAGAATACAAAAAATCACAAACTGTTGTTAGATGAAAATGTGCAAGACTATACGAATATAAACATGAAAATAATGCATTCATATAACAGCATTTTTCTAAAGTACTTCACACTAAAATCATTACTCAGCCCCTTCAGATGCAGTATTTCATATGACAAAATGAATTTTGTTTCCTTTTTTTATACATGAAATACAGTTTAACAGTTGGTGGGGAATAAACAAGAGACGCAAGTGTCAGAGATCGGAGCACTGTCACTATAAAATACTGTGCCACTGGACTAATGGTACAGCAAAAAATAATGTCTTTTAGGTATTCTAGGAACCTGACCCCTCACTTGAATGGAGGTTTATCCAATGTAACACAAAGGACAGGGGCACATACGTTCATAAACAAATCCAGTTTGGTGACAATTATGACCATAATGTAGAAAAAATGTCTGACCCGTAATAACCTGTTTACTGCTGTAGTTTCAGTATAGCCAGCATCCATTGGAAAGGTTTGGGGAACATGCATAAATGAACTAGATGGCCCATGAAGTGACCGATTCTAAGAGCCTAACATTAACCTGAAGCCTCAGTGAGTGAAGAGAATTGTGAGTTAAGTTTTTTCTTACTCTCTAATGACTGATCTTTTTTTTTGTTTTTTTGCAAAGCTGCAATTTTTATATGGTGGAAGCCTTCCAAGGTTGGAACACTACTACTTTCTTTCTTTGTTCACCTCTTTTTTGGGGGTTACTCTTACATTTAATTGGGTTTATCTGTCATAACTGAAAAGTTTAGTTCTGACATTCTCTTAGATTTGTTAATTTTGCTAGGCTTCTTACCTCGTTTACGCTACGTCATTCAGACTATGTATACAAACTTCAGCAAAAGAAAAGCTTTTGAAGGTCATAAGTCTCTTTATCATCATGACTATTTGCTGTATTCATTTAACTAAAAAGGGACCTCTGTAGACATTCTCAGCCATGAACCAATACAGGCATGCACAAATGCAATACACATGTAGAGTTTGCCAAGGCAAATTGACCAGCACATCTTTGGGAAGTGGAAGAAAACAAGTGCACAGGGAGACAACTCACATGGAATAAAATAAAGAAACCACACTGATAGTAGCAATGAGTCAAGATCAAACCCTAGAGCTGGGAGCTGTGATATAGCAATATTAATTACTGTACCGACCAGACTTCAGTGTTTGTTAAATCTCGCCTAGTTCAGAATAACCAGAAGCCTGAAAAAATACATTTGTTCAAGAACTCGCCATAACAATAGATGTCTTCCTTATTACTGCTGCAGTATTCCTTGCAATAGGGATATCCTGCTGGGGACAGCCATACATCAGACCAGCATACCTAAGCCTTGGACCCTGCCCAGCACTGTATGTCAGACATATGTCCTACATCCAAGGTGTAAGGTGCATAAGAGATGCACAAAATCCTCAGAACTGAACTTCCCCAAAAGAACAGGATCAGCCAAGGATGAAGACAGAAGGATGGTACATGTATACCCAAAAGGAATTAAAAAAAAGATCCCTCGGCCAGAGGGTGCAGAAAAAAAAAAAACGAGAGAAGGAAGGAAGGATGAAGTACTACAACTGTGATAAGTAGGACATCTAATGTTATAAGTTCTTACACAAGTACATTGTTCTTTCTTAATCACTGTTGTAGTATTCTTTACAATAGGGAGATGACTAGAGATAGAGGTCTCTTTAGTTCCTTCTTCCTCTTCCCAACATAAATGCAGGATGGAACTAATAAAATTTGCTTTGGCCCTAGAAATCGCATCCAGCTTGTAGTGCTTAGTGACAGTATTCACAAATGATCAAGTAGCAACTTCCAAAAGGGATCTAGCATTGTAACCCTTGAAAAAGAAGAGGCAACCGACATTGTAGAACGAGCACAAACAGAAAGCTGTTTCCCATAAAAGGATAACAAAAAGAAATGACTTGAGAAATCCAAGGAGTGATGTTTTGCTTAGAAGCTGCTATAGCCAATTTCTTGTTCTGATAAGAAACAAAAAGTTCCTCAGACTTCCTAATATCAAAGAAGAGAACTGAGATTGTAAGGAAAACAATATCAGAGTTGTCTATGCAAATCCATAGAATGGAGAACACTCTCACTGCTATTTTGAGAAGAATGGAAAAAGGAAGATGATGAATGGTCTGATTCAAAGACATATTGTCCACTTCAGGCATAAAAGGATTGGTTCCAACAGACACCCTGTCTTTACGATAAAACAGAAAAGGAGATGCTGCTATAAGGGCATGAAGTTCAGAGACACTCTTGGCAGAAGTCAAAGCCACCAACAAGGTATTCTCGGCATACCTCTCAACTGTCCCTGATTTTCAGGGGCATCCCTGATTTTAACTCAAATTTTAGCCTTGTCCCTCATAATCCCTCCTAAAATTGGTGATCTTTGGAGAAAAGGTTGTGAATTACACTTAAATAGTGATAATAATTCGAGTTATAGATTTTTAGTTCAGAAAATGTACATTAATTCACATTCTCTTATTTGTTCAATGTCTCAGGTTAATAACACTTACTTTTAACGTGTCCCTGCTTATTTCCGGACTTGTCCCCGACTCTATTGAGATTTGTCCCTGATTGGTTGAGAGCTATGTTTTCAGGTAAAGAGTTTTAAGGACATAAAAACTGCTGTTTCATGATGTGGTTGAGTTAACTTTTCAAGAACAAAATTACCCCAAGAAGGAAGTACTGATTTTCCTAAAGACCTAATATGAAAAGTGCATTTAAAGTACTGTTTAACCTCAAACCTAGAGGAAAGTGGTGGCTCCAGAGACAAGCAGAAATGGCTGACAAATGAACTTTAACAGAAGAATACACCAGACCATAATTAAACAACTCACAAGTAAGAAAGAATAGGAATACCCACTAAAATAGTGTCCTATTCACTGTTGTGACACCAAGCAGAAATTCTTTTCCACTTCGCAACACAAGGTTTTCTAGTAGTGGCTTTTGTGGCCTCCTGCAAAGCCTGAAGCCCATCCTCAGAAAACTGGTGCTGAAAAGGAATGTGAATTAGAGAGCTCTTGTTCTGTGTGAGAAACATCCAGTGGAGTAACTTTGAGATGGTTGTCCCAGGCCAGGTGAAAAAGGAGGGAAAACCAATGCTGTCAGGGCCAAAAGGGAGCCACCAACAAGATTTTTGGGCCTGTCCCATACAATATTTTACAGGACACTTGGCAACAGAGAAAGAGTGGATATGCATGCAGGAGTATCCCCTTCTAAGAAAAAGACATGGCATCCAATTTCCAAGCCAGAGGACTTGGCACTCTGGATAAGAACTTGAGTCGTGTGTTCTAAGGGGAGACATAAAAGATCTACCACAAGAGTACCCCACTAATGGGCAAAGTTCAGGAAAAAACTATCTCTGAAGCATCCACTCGCGAGGGTCTACCCTGGATCTGCTCAGACTGTCTGCCACAATGTTGTGTTCTGATGGAATTAGATCACCTGAAGAATCAGCTGATGGCTGATAGCAAAATCCCATGCTACAAGGCCTAGACTGCAAAGAATGTATGCAACTTCTAGGTCCATTGACACTAGAAAAGTCTGAGGAAGAAGCATAGAAAACAGAGACTGGTGAGTCAATATTATGAAAGAAGAAACTTTCAAGAAAGGTGCTGAGAAAGAAGAGGTCTATAATGGGCCTCCAAGAGTCCTCCCTCAGGGAATCAAAAACATCCTAGAGTAGAAACCCTTGGTCCTCCTGCAAGTAGACATTGAATGAATAGTACCTTGAGGAAATAGGTCCTGAAGAAGAGGAAAATGAGGCAATTGGCAAGGAGGGGTTGAGGAATCCTAGAAAAGGGAGGAAGAGACTTCCATACCATGAAATAATCATTGTGCATTACTGATAGAACACAGATGTATGTGGTGATAAAAGATATAGTGTTAACTTTGGGAAAGCAGAATCTGGCCAAGGAGAAAAGGAAGATTATTGTCAAATAGAAATTGACTTGTCTGAAAAGGAAGACAGTGTCCCATAGAATCTTTTTTTTTTTTAAATTACAGTAGGCAGAATCACACTAGGACAATACATTTACACCCATGTATTCCTCGTGCATGGTATAGGTTCATAGGTTCATACTAGGCTGCCCTGATGTGGCTCTGATGGATAGATTTTTCTGTGAGACCCTTCTGTTATGATTGTCTTTTCTTTTAGCTATTTTTCTCTCAAAAATTTGCTTTGGATGATTTTATGGAGGCTCTAGTTTTGTCTTTTTTTGCTTGGGATTTGCCTTATCCATGCAGTCCTGCAGGTGCTGGTAGAAGGCATTAAGTCAGCTTCAATTCCATAGGCGACTAGCACAGAATGCATTACAAGCATTCAAGGGTCAAACTCTCTTATATAAAATTGGTGCCAGTCGTGAACCTGAGGTTACAGTTCCCAGTTCACCATTTTTTTTTATTCATGTTCATCTCAGTCCTTAAATCTTCACTTGTCTAATGCCCTACCGGTTTCTTATCCAGCCCTGTCCCTTCTTGTTGCTATCTTCAATGTTTGTTAGACCATCATGGTTTTCCCTTACCCATTTTTGTTTTCATTGCCTAATCATTCTACTCTTATCATCTGTTGCTCCTATATTCTCCATTTTTTCTTGAGAAATGTACTTCTACCACACGTTAATGTTTATGCTCCAAAGTCCTAAGCTCTTCTACTAGTTTTATTACCTCCCCTATTATGGGGCTGTTCTGCATTTTCCATTTCTCCATAATGACTTTTTTTTGCTACTAACAGTAGGAGAGAAAGGAGTGCTCCTAGATATGGATGCTCTTGCCAACTTTTACTACTCCCAGAAGGTAATCACTTCTTGTTACCTGCTACCTTCCTCCCAATAGTTTATGTATTGGTTCCCCCAAGTCCCTGTCTTAATTCCTCTAGTTTACTGCATTCCCAGAAAATATGTTTTCAGTCTTCTGTTGCACTCAACGAATATCTCCAACATGATTTTTCAGAAGAAATGTACACATAGTGTACTCTGTTTGGGGTATACAAATACTTGCGCAAACACTTCTATTCAAAAATTCAATATTTTCTGGATTTTGTTATACGCTTTAGCCCTTCACAAAGGTTTTCCCATCTTTCTCCAAGTCCATTTATATCTAAGGTTGCTTCCCAGCTTTGAATCCATTTTTGTTTTGGAACTTATGTCCTCCAATATGCCTTTGTATATCTTGATCACTGCCTATTTCTTTTCAGCCTCACTTGTTCTAGCTTCTATTTATCAGCTCCATCATCCAATTTTTTTAAAATTTTCTCTCAATGTATCCTCTCATAGTATGGTAGGATACTCGGTGCTCTTCCAAACAGTAGCCAGTCTTCTCTATGCAGATTGTAAGAGTCTTTCAGTTGTTCCCTGGCCATTAGGCTTTGTCCACTTCTAAACTACTCCCAATAATTTATTTTTCTGTTGTTCAACCACCATTTATTTGCTATGACCATGTCTTGCTCCAGATTTATTATGCCCATCCCAATGGCACATAGCTCAAAGTCTCAACATATTTTTCCTCGATTTTTGAGAACCTCCTCTAATGTAACTTTAAGGTCTTTCAATACTTCCAGTGCTTGCCTTACTTTAAGTACCACCACAACTCTGTATCTCTCTTACCTCTCTCTCTTTTTTCTCTAGTACAAAGAATTTCCAGTTAGTTTTATATTATTTCTGCTGCAATTGGTAGAGTAACCATACTTGTGCATTACGATATTCTTCGAAATCAGGTATTCCTAATCCTTCTGTGAAAGGTCTGATAATCTGTTCTCATGCCACTCTTGCCTTTTTACCCACCGATATGTACTGGGACACTAGTTTCTTTAGCTCTAACCATTCTTTTCTGTCATGTCTCTTTACGAAAGATTGACTCTGACATAGTACCAATGCATCCAAGAACATCTTGACAGCTAGTATCCTCAGTCCATCTATAAAAAGTTTACCATCTGCTTTGCAGGGGCATAATTTGGCTCATCATATCTTGCCAAGTTTCTTTGGTGGAGTCCTTTGCTCTCTGGGATAACTATAGTCCTAAGTATTCAAGTCTATAATGGTCCCACAATTTTGAATATGCCTGCACTAGTCTATACATTGCAGTACAACTGACATGCAACACTTGTTTTGTTTTGTCTTCATTTATTTTATAACCAGCTATTTGTTTACTCTCTCACAGAGTCAAACAGTATTGGAATATCTAATTCCAGCTTGGTTAACAGCACTCAACATCACTGGCAAATAGTGCTAATTTCTGTTCCTTGTTTTTCTCCAGCCATCCTGCTATTTATGAATGTCTCATCTGCTGGGCCAAGGGTTCTAAATACATCACAAACAACCGACGAGATAGATAGCAGCCCTGATTGGCGCCTCCACTTAATTATACCTCTGGGAAATGCTTATTATTTGCTTTCAGTATGGCTACTGAGTTGCCATACATCTCTTGCAAAAGCTGAATTAATTTTATGGGAAATCAAAACCTTTTAGCACCCACTACAAATAGTCCAATCAAATCCTATCAAATACATTTTCAGCATCCAGCCCTACCAAAACCAATTATTTTCCTGTTTGCTCTGCTTCCCTCTGAATCATGTCAACTAGCGATGCTACCAAACGTCTGCCTACCCTTAACAAAACTGCTCTGGTCTAACTTTGTTAGCTTAGGGAGCAGCACTGCTATTCTGTTTGCCAAAATGGCTGAAAAATAGTGTGCAATCATGGTTAAAAACTGCTATTGGCCTGTAAGTGTAAGATCCTGGATTTGGCTGATGCCTTCCCTCTTTCACAATCAGATACGATTGTTTTTTACCCAAGAATCTGGGACAGTTTTTTTCCTTTTAAAATTTTATTGAATAACCTCACGCAAATCAGCATTATATCCTGCTGAACCTCCTTCCATATTTCTATTGAAAGACAAGCACTGCACTGCCTGGTGATTTGTCTCCTGGCAGTCTTTCAAGTTGTTCTTCGATTTCTTCTTCAGTTATGGGGACTAAGCATTAATTTCTCTTCCACTGAAACCAGCCACAATTATAATCTTTCTATATAGCCTTTTACTCTGTTACTCCAATCCATATACCTTATTTGAGGCTGAAACATGTCCCCAAAGAACTCTTCAAAATACCCTGCCTATGTTTTCATGATCTGCTTTTGTTTCTCACAATTTTTGGGTCTTTAATCTTTAATACTGTCCCATTTGACTTTTCATTCTCCTAGCCTTCTTTCCAGCCATTTATGCAGTCTAAGAGTGTAATATCAGAGTTAGAGAGCATATTTTTTTCCTTTTGATTTTGTCGAATCTTCTGTTCTTTTGTTTACATTCCTGAAGAACTTGAGCCTCATCCTCTGTTAAGCTGCACTGTTTGCTCTCCAGCTTCATAATTTGTTCCCTTTCTTGCTTCTGCATTTCTAACATACTCAGCCATCCGTCATTTCCTTTATTTCTGAGAAAATTCCTCAGTATATTTTAAGATGATCCCACCCTTGCACTAAATTATTAACCTCTAATGAAAGACACCTTAAATTTTCCCTTAATTTTATTTACTATAGTTAATTTGCTGTCATGCATTATCTACAGATGAGCTCTCTGGTGCCATTCCAGTATGTTAATTTGCATCTATGTCAGAAGATCAACAGTTCAAAAGACAGAAAATCAAAACATCTAAAACTCAAAATATCTTAAATACTTTTAGTGTAGGGGGCAAGCCCACCTGCACCCCTCATCTAATGTAGGGAGGGCTGCACCCCCCCATACACACACTAATTATATATACCAAATCCAAGATGGCACAACACTGGAGAAAGGGGCAAATTACATTTTTGATATTTTGAGTTTTAGATATTTTGATTTTCGGTCTTTTGAGCTTTTCAATCATCTGAAGGGGATCTGTTAATTTTTGGTTTCCTAATCATATGTTCCACCAAAGCATGATCTGAAAACAATCTTGGATTTATTAGTTGCACTATTAAGTATGCATTTTTTGAGTGAAGTAGAACCTATCTAGCCTTAAACACCTATGTACTTCTGTACTTCTGAGTAATATGTGAATGCCCTAGGTCCTGTTCCTTTTCTCCTCCATCTGTCCAATCATATGTTTTACATATCCTTTTTTTAAAAAAAAAACTGCCTCTCAGTGATATTTTGTGGGCTATGTGCACCCTGCTGACATCCATCCTGTTAGTTACTAGGTTGGAGTCCTCACTCATCACCAACCCTTAAAGGTATTCCATTATTGCACTCATCAAGGATTTAATCTCATCAGTCTTTGGTATTTAAATACCAGTGAACAACCTGACCCACATTTCAATGCTTGCTTCTCCTCCTCCTGCTCCAAAGAGCATTTGCCACACAAATTTCAAAAGATACACTTATTTATTTACTGTACATCTGGTTACCGGGAAAGCCCAACTGGACACGAGTCCTTTACCAGCAGAGGCCCAAGGAGAAAAGCTCCACATTTAAGAAACATTACATTTGACAAGTTCATTTACACATTGCTAAATACAGTATAATACAAGTTTCCAGGTCTATGAAGTCACATCACCATGTACAGTTAATATCACTTATATAGAAATGGTCTACAACAGAAAAGAATCAGTTAAAAGTAGGACATTTAAAGATACAGTAACTGTTTGAAGTCTTTTTGGAATAGTCTAACACTCATAGTGAAGGTTTTATGAAAGGAGCAATAATAGATGGTATGAAAGACAGTAACAGAGTTTTAAAGGAGATGAGGGTGTTGGTCTAGCTTACTTTACATTTACATGTACAATAAAATTACTGATGTTTACATCTCAACTCCATAAGGCCGCCAGCTGTTTCTTTTCACTATTTGGAAAAAATATTACAAAATTTGGTTTAAGCATTCAATTCACTCAAGCAGTTAAAAGTGTTTTAATTCACTTATCTTCATTTCACAAATTACTGAGTTAGTTGCACACCACCTCCAAACTGCACACAGCAGTGTCTGCTTGCTTTTGTGTGTTTTCTGCTACCATGATATCATGGAGTTTTCTCAGCACATTTATGTGCATCCCTTTGCCTTTCCATCACTTTCTTTTTAAAGACAGGAAAAGGCTTCGGGACCAACATTCTGGCATGAATGTGTTTCATCTACTTTCCTACTGATAGTCCCCTACAACAGCCCTTGAATTTCTTTATGTTTGTCCAGTTTGGCTAGGACATCAGATGGCTCCAAAAAGGATTTCATACCCATTGGAAAGAATATTTTTAAAATCTCTAGGTAAACCAGTTTTTATTTCAGCCCAGCTTCTTCACATTTCTTGAAGCACATTATAAATCTGTTTCTTTTGAATTTCATGAGTAATCTTGATCCATGAATACTCTGTTGCTCCCAGTTATAAGTGACTTACCTTTTCTTCAATGGAGAGTCAAAATCTTTTCATAGGTTCATAGGTTAGTACTAGGCTAACTACCCTTGCGAGCCATTGTAAGCCTAGCCAATTATCCCCTTGTGAGACTCAAACCCTGCATCTTGTGTTTGTAAGGCAAACACCTTAACCATTAGGCCACCCTCCCAACCCTGCATCCATAAAGCAATGTGCAGAGGAAATCTCTGACCTGATTGTGGCCCTACACAAACTCTGTGGGCTCTCTCTATTAATATTTAGTCCTTAGGTATGGCAATCCACTCAGCCAATTTTTTTCTGTTATGTAGAGCAGACAATATTTTACATCTTGTCCCTCTGATACGTTCATTAATCTGAGATTCTCTCTTCACTCGGTCCTCTATCTCCAGTAGTTTTTCCTCAACAATTTCCTTTTCTACTTCTAAAGCAGCAATTCTGTTCTTGGTTTCACTATTTAACTTGGCCAATAATGTTGTTTGAGTGGTTAGAATGTTTTCCTCCTATTTCCTCCAATATTTTGTCCATTCTTTTAATATGATCTAGTAACGATTCACCTATCTTCATCACTTATGCATACATCTTGGCCATCTTCTCATTTAATGTTTGAACAGACATTTTTTTCTTCTCCGTCTGCTGCCTTGCCACCATAGCAGTTTTATTGCCTGGTTGCTGCATTTCCCTCATGGATTTTTTTAATGGCTTCTGGGTTTTATGTGATGCACCTTTGTTCTTCATTCATTCTACCAATCCAGAAAGGTCTCCAATTGCTGGTAGTGTACTTCAATCTCAATCAACGTTTAGGTTCCTTATTTAAGGATTAAATTTATGGTGGAGGAGCAGAGTCCAGCTGTTTTCATCTTGGTGAAATAAACAAAAGTTGTCTCATAGAATCATCAAGTTTCTCAGAAAAACTCTTTTAGACAGTGTTTTACTCTTTAAAGTCTGTTTATGATGCTTACACACAAACGGTGCTTTAGAGAGGTAATTCCTCTGATACTTAGAAAAAGGCAAGAGGAAAATCTGTTTAAGGTCTTGCAAAACTTTGAAAAGATTTGCATCAATGGAACCAAACAAATTTTGGATACCTAGAGTCCAATAATTTCACCTTCACATCTTCTGGGAGGGACTGAAGCCTAAGCCAAGAACACCTCCTTATGACCCACCCTGCAGCCACTATAGAGGAAGTGTCAAGCAGCATCAAAACTGCATTTGATGGAAAGGTAAGCCGCCTGTGAGATGAAGTCTTAGACTCAGACTCAAACTCCGGCATGACAACCAACACACCCTCCACTTGGCAAGAAGAGCAAGCACATACCTAGTCATGTGTGTCAGGTAATTAATGGCCTTAAAAGCTAAGGTAAAAGAGGTATACACCTTACTGTACCTATCCATTGTCTGAAGGTAAGAGTTTGGTAAAGGCAAGCAGTTTAGTGGGTTTGTCAGCTGAAATCACAAAAGGGTTTGACAAGAGATTGTTATACAAGAATTTTTCAGCCTTAGAAACTACCTTTTTTAGGAGCAGGGTGCTAAAACTCAGGGGCTTGGGAAGGAGATGTAAAAGTGTCTACAGGAGATTCTAAAACAGGAGGAACTGCAGATCATCTGAGAGAATCCACTTGTAAGTTATCATACTACACCTACTTGACAGCAGACATCTGGGAGCTTACCCAATGAAAACTGTCTTTTAAAATTGGTGCCCCCAAAAGAAAGTACTTCAACCTGGGAGTCAGGGTAAACAATATCCTATTCATCAGACCTGAAAACAAGAGCTCAATGAATTTGGGAGGAACAAGCGAAGATTCCTCCCCAGAATTCATCAGAAGACTCAGAATCTTTAGGTCTTTTTGTGGAAGTGGAAGAAGAAGTAGGAAAATCAACAGAGAAGGGACCGACAAACCCTGAGGAGGCTTTAAAGCCATATGAGCTTTTAAAAAGATCCTGGGCGAAGTCTTGCCACTTCTTTTGGGGATCTTTAGCAGCAGCAGACACATGCATTGTTTTTTGCTTCTTTTTTGACAGGAGCATCAGCCCTAACAAAACTTGTAGCTTTTGAATCCTCTTACCTCTTTAAGGGAACCTGGTATTTCTTCCCTTACAAGTATCTGAGGAATCTCCCTAGGTCCTTCAGAAATTACCAGCTGTGGTTCCCCTTCTGATCAGCAATGGATGGCGGCTCAGCCTCAGGGGATGTGTGAATGGTATGCCCAGTGTTGTCCTCCAAATGGGTTGCAACAGAGGGAGCAGGCACAGGAACTGGACATTTCTTGGGGTCTCCAGCAGAAGTTGGACAACTAAAGTCCCTGGTCGTACCTTCAATTTTTTTTTCAAAGACGTATGTACATTCGGGAAAGCAGATTCAGAGACCATGGTCCTTTGAGCAAGTAGTTTCAACTGCTGACTCTCTAGACAGGAAGGGAAGAAAGATGGCTGCACAGGGTCTTAGGAACAAAAGCCTGCAAATATCAGATGTCTGATCATGATCTGTACTCAAACAAAAAAGGCACTTTTAATTTCTATTCTTATGGGGAAGCTGCCTCACATGCTTACATTTCCTCATTTTGGATGTCATGTCCTCTCAATAAAACAAACAAGGAGAAAAAAAGAAGAATGCCCAATGGGGTACTTATCTGTTTTACACTCAGAGCTGTACCACATGAATAACTTTCTGACCAAATTCAAAATACAGCTTTCAGACTGGTGGCAAGGAAATCTTGATGATTTGCGTCTATATCATGTTATCAAAATTTTACTACATCGAATCAATAAAGGTCGAACTTTACCGATCGAAGTAGTAAAATTTTGAATAACATAAAAAAATAAATAAATCACTACAAAAAAAAAAAATAACTAGCGTAGGCAGGGGGGAAGCCCCCCTGCTGTGCCCCCCCACTTATATATACTAACTCCCAGACCGCACTACATTGAGTTAAACAGAAATCTCCCCCTTTGGAGATTTCCGTTTATCTGCGCGATGTTCTGGACTTTTGATATTGTCGGCTTACGACAACGTGAACTAGACCAGAGGATTTTGAGCTTGTACGTCACTTATGAATCTTATGCATTGGACGTAGAACATACAGCACTAGGAAGTGGCCAAGGTTTTCATATGCTGAATGGATGAATGGGTATTGTCATCAGGATATACCTATTCAAAGGAATACTGCAATAGTGATTAGGAAACATTTTTCATACTCCGACCCACTTTGGAGTAATAAATAAAAGGGACATCAGTCAACTCAGCTTCTGCTTTTTTTGACAGCAAACATTGCTGAGGCAGTGTCCTGCATGTGGAAGAGCAAACTTTGCTATAGACTTTAGGATGACAGCCCCCACCCCCTTCACAAATCTCAGCTTTACAGTGCTATACTTCCTGTGCAGGAGATGACAGAAGAGGTTGACCTAAGGAGATGACAGTGTGAGCTTGTACTGCAGTAGTTAACCTACTCAATCATCTAGTGTTACGGTGACTGCCCACATAAACATACTATGTTCACTGCAAGGTCACTGTTGCAGTAGCACTCAAACATGCATAATTCCCACCTCCTCAATGATTGGGGGGAGTCTCTGTTCTTGCCATGCTTTCTAAAAGGATAGAATGGAAGATTGCTGCTTTAAACCCCACTGTACCCCTTTACTAACAGCCTATAATAATGTACTCTCACATATTCCTCCAGGTTTGTCTACCACTATGACTAGAAAAGCAATGCAAGTTCACTAACCACTTAGACAGAATCTGCTTACCAATGCAAAGGCTGCAGACAACTTATGCATTTAACTGCTGGACTTCATCCTATCCAGGTAACACCATGAGTGTCTGAGGGTCTCTAATATATGTGCATCCAATCTCCTTTATTCAGGGGTGTTGAGAAGAATAATGGCATTTGGATTGACTGGTCACCAGACACCTCCAAAACCATTTTAGACATCCTTCAGGAAACAGTCATTTGAGGCTGACTATCATTCTGGAAGATGATGGCAGGCTGCTTTGCTATCAGGCCTTGCAGCTCCAAGATTCTTCTTGCAATCCACCAAGAAGGGTGTTCCAAGACAGAAATCTGAATGGCTTTTAGGCTGCCAACTTTAATAGGTCTGAAGTCTGCCATTCCAGAATGAAGATCAGTTCTAAAGGAAGAGGAGTAGCCCTTTAGATGGTTATAAGTGAGCTACTGCTCTTACAAACTACTTGACCAATGCCTCTCCTGTTGGGGGCGAGGATAGTGGAAGGCATAGAAATGGCAGATGCATGTAAACACATACACCTTTATAGTGGGAAAAAGACAGTGCTGTTCCAAAACAATGTGATGAACAGGTCAAAGAAGAGGCACTTATTTATTTATTTTTTTTTACACCAAATGAAAATTCATCTTCCATTTTGTTTCAGCTACGATTTCCTTGTGATAGGCTTATGTTCTTCATTTAAAACAATTAACACATCCTGACAGGAAAAGGGAATGAATAAGAATGAGATCCTCCAGGCAATCAGCATTAGCTCAAAGTTTGGGTTACCGGGGTGTCCAGACTTTTGGATTAGCAAGTCTATTTCCAATGGCAGGAAATGGGGAAGTCCCTTGGTATTCTTCACCACCATCAAAAACCAGTGCTGCCTGACCGAAGTGGAACTATGAGGATCATGCTGGCCTGCTCCTTGAACACTATTTTTAACTCACAAGAAATGAAGGGACTGGGGGAAAGCATACAAACAGTAGTATCACGACTGAAGAAAAGTTGTATACCCTTCACAGCTTCTCTGCAAGGGAGCCTTGGGCAGTAAATCCTAAGGTGACAGTTTTCCAGAGGTGCAAACAATTCCCACCTCAAGAAGAATCCAATTGTTTCTCAATTACTGTAGGACACACAATGTTTAATCTGTACTCGTGTGTCCCTGGCCAGTCTTCTGCTCAGGTCATTGCTACACTGTCAAAATGTAAAGGCAGATGCCTGCTTTTAGCTCCACACTGGACTAAGGCCTCTAACCTGCATTCCTGCATTGTCAATCTGCATAGAAAATACAATCTTTTTAACACTTTTATGGAGTGATCACTTAAGAGGCAAACACACATTTTCAAAAAAAAATAGAAGAAACGAAATTAACATGTTCACAGTTACAGACATTATACATTCTTCTGTACAATCATCATCAAGCCAAACATTACCTAAATTGTTCAAATCCTGCCTTGTCTTAAACCTCACTTCTGCTCCAACATATTAGCCTGCATGTACCAAACCCACAGTTTCCACTTTTTCTATGTAATCTAATCCCACCCCTTTCCTAAAGATCCCACTTCCAGTTCTTTATCTCCGTTACAATATCCACTACATCAAATACAGTTGGTTTAGACTTTGATTTCCATTTTCTAGTAATAGCTTTTTTTGGCAGCCACCAGAATTAAAGTTAACAAGGCCTTACTATGCCTAGGCAATTCAGATCCTGTATCACACCTTTTGAAATAATTTCCTTAGGTACATCCATTTGCTCACCCAATATTTCTAACAGAGTACTCTGTAGGAAATTTTTAAAGTCTACCAACTCATTTTACTCCCATAACATATGTTCCCAGTTACCTCTCTCTTCCCCATCACACCTCCAACACTTGCCATCCACCTGAAGAAAAAATATTTGGATTCTGCTCGGGGTATAAAAGTATCCATGCAAAGACTTAAGAAAAAAAATCCTAAATCTTCTAGACTTTGTTTCATATTTGGGAGCCACACATATGTCCTCCCATGGTTTCCTTGTGATTTGCTTATCCGGTCTCTCTTCCCAATATCTTCTATCTTCCTCTTTTTGATTCCTATAGTTATTGTGCCCTATTAATTATTCCTTTTTTTACTGCAACTTCTGTTTTAGAGTCAACTACAAACGTCATTATTTTGTCACAATACATTGGCTCCTTTGCCAGTTTCCTCCAGTAAACTCAATCCTCTTGTGCCAGCTGTACCCCTAATTAGTCATCTTTATCATCAGAATGTACAATATTATGCATCCTTGCTTATTTACATATTACATTACTGGGATGTTGTCTACATGGAACAGTAGGGCACCCTATTTCCACCAATTGTGAAAGGCCTTAAGGGCTAACAAGGCTGCTAACATTGCCTTCAGGTTGCTGTGCAGACCTCTTTGCAAGGAATCCAAAGTCCCAAAACTATGGGAGCCTATGCAAAATATGAGGCACTTGCCATCTGAATTTGGACAGTCTTTAGCAGGGAGAATGATGTTTCTTTGTTTCCTTCTGCAGGCTTGATCCACCCACCACATGAACTCCCTCTTTATGAAAGGCAACACTGGTAAGGTCATGTCCAGGGGCTGCAAATGCCGATTCTAAAAGGCCCACAGGAACCAATGGATTTTTCACACATGCAGTTTGGTTTATGGGACTGTACAAATGATCAAAGTCATGGAACCCAAAACTGTTAAGAAGTTCCTGGAAGTCATGTAGTCCCTTGCTGACCTCCAAGTGGAAGTAAGAACCCATACTGAGGGGTTCTCTTTTGGGAGATGGGCACTGCACTCTTCCATGCTCATGGGTGTTCCCAGCAATATTCTGATCTTAACCAGAGTAAGGATTGATTTGGGAATGTTGATTAAAAACCTCAAAAGATGGGAGGTTGCCTGAGTTAATGATAATGCTGTACTTGATCAAGCACTGTGACTCAGACTGCACTAAATAGCCCTCTAGGTGTGAAGAGATGTAGAATCCTTTCAATCTGTGGAAAGTTAAAGTGGCAAGCACTTAGTGAAAATCCTCAAAGTCCAAAGGCCAAGGAAGCAAATGGATAATGCTTGGCTCTGGCGCTGAAATTTAGAAATGTCCTGTGGTCTGTTTGAATGGATATGTACCATTAGTATTTTTCACATCCAATGTGATCGGGACGGCCTGAGGGCTGCAGGTGAAGGAAAAGCCACAATGGAATACCATCTCCAGGTATTTAAAGACTTCTTTGACATTTGTAAAAAGACTGTGCCTTGGTTCACTCTATAGCAAGAACCCCTTCAAATTAGTAGATTTTACTTCCTTGTGCTAGATCTTCTTGTCACTTGCAAGATGTGCAGTACTCCTATGAAACTTTCTTTGAAGGGGACCATGCTGACATCATCCATAATGATGTATTCAGGGTCTTGAAGCTAGGATGCCACAATGACTTTTCCTCTTGGGTCAGGAGAGTGCAGGTTGGGGGAATTACACAGGACCTTTTCTGTTCAGCTGGATTAGTATGGAGACTTATGAGTTCCTTAGTCACAGAACAGCTGAAGGAATGAGCTTTGTCCGTATAATCAGGGCTCACTACAGTAACTTCAAGATCCAATACTGGGAGTCTTGATTATTCAAAAATTAAACTTAATTCCAAAAAATAAAACAGTGAATTCCAAAACTCACTGCTTCACCTTTAAAGCATTTCTGAGTGGGTAACATTTCCCTACACTTCTCAACTTGGCATGGTTGTGTATTTAATATCCCTGCTACCTACATAGACTAACTCTCTAACATTACTATACTGTTGAGTACAGGGGAAATAATATGGGGTACCACAGTTTTAGAATTAACAAATGCATCTTCCCTAATGACAGTTAAAGTCTTGCTGTTCTCAGAACTGTTCCCAGTCTATCTCAAGGCATTATATACTCTGACATTTAGCAGCAATTTAAAGATGAGAGAGAGTTGGATGGGGAAGTATAGTTGAAAGCTCACTTCCAGGTGATGGGGAGGGCATTTACTGTTCGTGCTACCCTGCACGGGACACAGCTTCTTCACATGAAGGTTCTCCCTTTAGAAAAAAAACATATCTGTCTATCTCAGGTATCTCCTACTTTGTGATTATGTCCTGGAAAATGATGGGATCAAATTTCCACTCATGACCGTTAGTCTTGGACCTGCTTAGCAGGTCTGCTTTTGTGTTCAGGTCTGAAGGGATAAAATATGACTGAAGATTAAGACCTAGAAAACCTACACTCCGGCAGTTGTGCCTAAACTGCACAACATGTAAAAGTATTTATTTATTTTATTTATTTAACATTTGTTAACCAGGAAAGTCCGACTTGGAACAAAGACAATTTTTAGCGGAGGCCCAGGAAGAAACGCTCCAGATTCATGTCTTTGAACGTGGGAGGAAAAGTACAGTTGTGTACACTTAACATAAATGTAGATGTTCGAGTGTATTCACTGTTGCAGTCATTACATTTGGGTAATCTGCTAGCAGGTTGCCCTCAGTCGGCCTGATTAACAAAGTCTTAGGTCCTGCGTCGGTTGCTGTCCCTTCTTCCATGATGTCAGGTCGTCAGGGGTATAAAACATGCAGCCGATGCCATTACATCAGTTTTTCTTGCCCCAGATGTCAGGTACCCCCCAAATGGGGAGCAAAATAAAATTAAAACACAAAAATATACCTCCAACCAAAAGCAAATACATCAAAAAGGCTTTTAAGCATAGTAAAAGAAAGTAGAGGTATAGTAAGAGAAAAACAGGGGGCTGGAGGGAGGGTAACCAGGACTGCAACAGTGAATACACTCGAACATCCACATTTATGGTAAGTGTACACAACTGTACTATGTTCTTCGTGTTTCACTGTTGCAGTCATTACATTTGGGTAGATTCCCAAAGCTATGTTTGGGAGGATGGATTTATACAGCATTAGGACCAGCTATAAGGCCCTGCAAAACAGCAGTGGCAAAGCCAGCGCTAGATTTAGAAAAAACTGGTAAATGATAATGCTTGGTGAAAGTATGAACTGAACTCCAGGTAGCAGCTTCTAGAATATCCCTGGTAGGAACACCTCTGAGAAAGGCTGCAGAAGTAGATGCAGCCCTGGTGGAATGAGATCTGATCCCCTGGGGGATAGGTTTTCCATGATGCTTACAGCAGAAATAAATGCAATGGCTTATCCATTTAGAAATGGTTTGTTTGGAAATAGCCTTCCCCTCTGCCCCTGCAGCAAATGCTACCAGCAGTTGCTCAGATTTTCTTCAAGATTTAGTCCTGTCCAAGTAAAATCTAAGTTGTCTGTGCACATCCAGTGAATGCAGAAGCCGCTCCCCCTTGTTCTTTGGATTGGGAAAGAAAGTTGGCAAATGAATGGACTGATTAAGAGCCACATTGTATACCACCTTGGGCATGAAGGATGGATTAGTCCTGAGTGACACCCTGTCCGCATGAAAGATGAAAGGCTCCACTGCCATAAGGGCCTGTAATTCAGATATCCTTCTAGCTGAAGTGATTGCTAAAAGAAAGGCTGTTTTCCAAGAAAGAAATTTTAAGTCTGCAGTAGCAGCTGGCTCGAAAGGAGGTAGAGTGAGTTTCGCCAATACAAAGTTAAGGTCCTAGGCAGGGGTTGGAGCTCTCCTGGGTGGTCTCAGGTTTTTGGCCCTTCTGAGGTACTGCTTGAGCACAGGATGAGAGAAGAGGGGTGGTTCTGTGTTATAATGAGCTGAAATGGCTGAGGCGTGGATTTTAATGGAGGAAAAAGGCAGGCCCTTGTGAAGCATCTCAGTTGTTGTTGTGTCTTTCGGCTTTCCCCTGTTAAGAGTCGCCAAAGCGGAACTCCGGTCCGCTAATGATTGGCAGTAGATTTTTACGTGCCGAGTTGCCAGCTTTGACGCACAACCTTCAACGAAGGTACGCCCATTCACGCATGTCTCCCCACAGAAGACGCTCTAGCTGAGAATCGAACAGGACAACGTCTTACTGTGAGGAGACAACGCTACCGCAGCACCACCACCGCAGTTGTGAAACATCTCAGTTAAGTATTGCAAAATCTGAGGTAAATTGGGTGCTGCTGTGCTCATCCCTTGAGATTGATTCCAGGCACAGAATCTTTTCCATTTGTCAGCATAAGATTTTCTAGTATTAGGTCTTCTCGCCTCCAAGATGACATCCATCACAGGTTTGCTGAGGGATGCTGAGGGTGAATTTAAGTGATTAGCCAAGCTGCACGTTTCAATGTTGGGAGCTGAGGGTGCAGAATTTGGTTCTCCTGCTGAGACAGTAAGGAAGGTGTCTGAGGCAGGTGCCATGGAGAAATTTGTGACACACTGCGCAGGAGTGGGTACCAGTGTTGGCGTGGCCAGTCTGGAGCAATCAAAATCATTTTTGGTTTGTCCTGTTTGACTTTTAGCAGAACTTTGGAGAGCAGAGGCAGAGTCAGAAAGGTGTAGACTGATAGATTTTTCCAGCTGAAGGACAGAGCATCCACTTTCCAGGCTTTTTTGTGAGGAATTCTTATGTAAAATTTGTCCAACTGGTAGTTCTGGGGGGAAGCAAATAGATCTATGTCTGGGCTCCCCCATTTGCTTGTCAACATGTTGAAAATCCGTGGTTCCAGTTTCCATTCATGTGGGTCCATGAGATTTCTGCTTAGTCTGTCTGCCAGTATATTCAATTTTCCTGGCAGGAATTGAGCTTGTAGTTGCAGCACTTGGTAGCTCAAGGCCGTGTTCCACAATGCCATGGCTAGTCTGCACAGGGGGTAGGAATGTGTACCCCCCTGCTTATGTACCACATAACCGTGATGTTGTCCATTAGTTGTCCTAGATGAATGTAGTCCTTGAAGGCTGTACAGCTAACGTTTTTTTTTTATTGATATGTAGGTGCATTTGATTTGGGCTCCATTTGCCCTGAATGCATTTCCCTGCCAGATGAGCCCCCCATGCATAGCCTGAATCGTCTGTAGTTAGGGTGTGGGTGGCAGGGGGTAGCGTGAATGGCAGTCCCTTGTTTTGGTGGCAGGACTCTGCCCACCATAGAAACTCTAGGTGTAGGCAAGGTATGATAGGAATCATTGTTTCCAGGCTGTGACAATGTTGACTCCATAAACTTTTTAAGTACCACTGAAGTTTCCTCATATGCAGTCTTGCATATGGACTTAAAAGAATGCAGGAGGCCATGAACCCCAAGGCTTGCAGTATTTGTCTTGCAGATAGCAGGGTTTTTGTGGCCACCTGTTTGAAGTAAGTTACCAAATTAATATGCTTTTCTGGCGTGAGGAAAGCCATCTGGGCAGTTGTATTCAAGCTTGCACCCAGGAATGCAATCTGTTGAGAGGGTACCAGTTGTGATTTATTTTCGTTTATGGTGTACCCTAGACAAGTTTGAACCCTTTTTACAAATGCCAGATGTTTTATAAGTATGGCCTGGTTTTCTGCCCGAATTAGACAATCATCCAGGTATGGATATATTTGAATATTTCTTTGCCTGCCAAATGCAATTACTGGAGCCAGGCACTTTGTGAATACCCTGGGCACAGTGGACAAGCCAAAGGGCAGTGCAGAAAACTGATAATGCAAGTAGCCTGCTTTGAAACGTAGGTATCTTCTGCAAGATTCCCTGATTGGGATATGCAAGTAAGCTTCTTTTAAATCTAGACTTGCCAACCAGGCATCCTTGCCTAGCATAGGAAGCAACTGGTGAAGAGTTGGCATCTTGAATTTTGGAATGTCCAGAAAAGTGTTTAGAGTAGACAGGTCCAGAATTGGACGCCATGATTTGTCTTTTCTGGGTACCAGGAAAAGTCTGGAATAGAAAACTTGTCCCTTTTCCTCTTCTGGTACCGGATGAATAGCCCCCATGTTTAAGAGGGAAAGTACTTGTTTCTGAGCCTCTGCCCACTGATTTAGGGGCAGGTCTGGCCATCCATTTGGTGTTGGCAACGTGTGGAAATGAAATCTGTATCCCTGGGACACTACATTTAAAACCCATTTGTCCTGGGTTATGAGTTCCCAGTTTTTTGCATGAAGAGCAATATTTCCTCCCAAAGGGCGGCTGAAAGTAAGTACTTGGTAATTTTAAAGGAAAGTCATTGAGACTGTTTAGCATAGGGGGTGTCTTATTTCCAGATTTGGAAGTAGAAGCACCCCATTGCCTAGTTCTGAGAGTCCCTTGGGACTGAAACCTGGTGCTTTTGGTGTGTCTGGGTTTGGCTTGGGTGGATCTGGAAGGAGCTGGAAAGGACCAGTTCTTAGTAGGCCAGTGCCTACTAAATCTTGGAGGTTGCACTTGTAAGAAATCTTTCACAGTTTGCATAGATTTAGCTTGATCTTCCATCTTTTTTTTAGAACTTCTTCAGCCTTAGTGCCAAACAGGCAGTCCTGATTTGAAGCAACATCCAACAATTTTGCTTTAACATGATCAGGCAGAGATTGCTCCTTAAGCCAAGCATGCCTTCTAAGCACAGACCCAGTAACAGCAGCCCTGCAAGAAGCCTCTAAAAAATCAAAACCACATTGCAAAGTATGTTTTCCAACTTGTTCAGCTGAATGCAATAAATCCTGTAAATCTTTATTTTCCACACAGTCAGAAATCAACATCATTTTCTGTTTAAGCAGTCCCATGATATGTTGTTGATATTTTAGCACATGAAATTGACAGGTTAAAGCCCTGATTGCCAAGGTTGCATAAGTATAAACTTTTTACCCCATCTAGCCAGCGCCCTGGAGTCTCTATCAGAAGGGGTAGGATTTTTAGCAGTAGAAGCCGTAATGCCCTTGGGCCCCTGAGAAATGGTTTCTGTATCCGCTACATGCTTTTTGAACAGGAACTTGTGGGACGCAGGAACCCTGTAGTATCTGTCAGGTTTACTAGGAGCCGGAGGTAGGGAATCAGGGGCCATACTGGATTCTGAAAACACATAATCAACAATGTCTAGTATAGGAGGTATAGACAAAGGCCTATGCTGAGGTAGAAGGAAATCCCTAAGCCTCTTTTTAGATTCAGAAAATTTCTGACTTTCCTAGTGGAAATGCTCCCTTAAGGTAAAGTTTCCCCAAAAGAAAAAAGTCCTCAGGGGGGGAAACAGAGGGAATGGAATCCTCTGCATCAGAATCCTCATAAGTAGGTATGGACAAATCCAGGTCAATAGAAGAGACAGAAGCAACAAGAGTCCTGATCAGAAGAATCATAGTCAAAGCTCAGCCCTAGGCCTCTTAGAAGGGGGGGGGGGGTTAACTACCCCTGATTAGAGTAATTAGATCTTCAGCCATTTTGATCATTTGTTTTTTAGGCATAGGGGCCTGAACATGTGGCCTGGGCATCATTTTTTTAGACATAGATTGATAATTAGGCCTTAGTAGTGAAGGTGGAGTCAGTTTAATGTGCAAGTCTGTAGGCCTGAATAAACCCTCAGAAGCCGGTGCCTGCACAGCGGCTCCGGACCCATCCAAGGTAGAGACATTCGCGGGTTCCATAGGTGAAAGCATCTCGCAGCATACCGGACTCCAAATGGGTCTCAGTAGAGGCCTGCGAATCAGAAGTAGCGGGTATCAGGGGCTGCGAAAGAGCCTCACTGAGTACCGGTGAACTGGCGACTGGCTTAAGAGAAGCGTCGTCAGCAGTTTTGGACCTCGACGGCCTGTCTCCGTCTTTTCCTTTGCATTTTTTTGGAATTCCGGTAGTCGGATGGCTAACCGACGTCATTTCTGGATAATTAAATCGAGAACAAACAAACAAAGCCAGCAGCTGTTGGTAACTATATTTATTCACCAATGAAGGAATAATCCCTCATGACTTAAATAGCATATAACTCATACAGACCGGTTTCGGCTCAGCAGAGCCTTCCTCAGTGAGAGTAAAAAATATATATATTCATGAAGACACAAACCCAGTAACTATACATATATAAAACTGGGAATGACAAAGAACCAATCACAATGCATGATCAATAAATCACAATTGGTCATTAAGACCAGGTGGAAACAAAGCCCCAAGTCTAATAATCCATTTCCTCTCCTTAAAAGTAAGTATTTCATGCCACTTCAGCTTGTCTTGACATTTACCCCTAATGCAATCAATAATACTAAACATAAAATTAGCTGTAGTGTGTTTTAAACTATGCTTATATAATGCATTGTTACCACGTTTGTTTTTAATATCACTAATGTGTTCACAGATTCTAAGACGAAAAGCCCTAGAAGTCTGACCTACATAAAACGCAGAACAAGTGCAGGTCACCAAATAGATAACCCACTCAGAACTGCAATTAGCCCAAAACTTGATCTCAAAAACCTCAGGGGTATTGTGACTGCTAAATTCACCAGTACGTGAGACTCTAGTACAAAATTTGCAATGCCCACATGGGATACATCCAACCACTGGTGCCCCTGTAAAGGTTAATTGAGTAGAAACTTTGGCATCAGACAAAGACCTCTTATAATGGCTCAAATGTGACCCAATGGTTCGTCCCCTTCTAAAAGAAAAAGAACATCTGTCCCTGAGAATATTATGTAGTTTGTTATCCGCCAAAAGAATATTCCAATGTCTATCTATGATGTTCATAAACCCCCGGGTGTTACGTCCATAAGTAGTAACCAACCTCAACGGCTGCTGAACCCCATCCTGGTTACGATCTTTATAATGCAATAGATCATTTCTATTGAAATTCGAGGCCCATTGTTTGGCCATATGAACAGTGCCCGATACCCTCTATCTTTAAATCTACAGGCCAAATCATCACAAGTTGTAGCAAAGGACAATTGGCTAGAGCATATTCTCCTAGCTCTTAAAAATTGGGATTTGGGTATGTTCTGGATGATATGTTGTGGGTGGAAGCTGCTGGCATGTAAGAAAGAATTATATTCTGGAAATTTCCTAAATAGAGTAGTGGAAAGAGTATGATCTACATTCCTATTGATTTCCACATCCAAGAAAATCATTTTAGATCTATGAAAACTCATCTTGAATTCAATACCCCATATGTTGTTATTAAGATAATCAAGAAATTCCATAAGGTATTGCTCATCAGCCTTCCACACCAACCAACAATCATCCAGATAAACGCCACATATCCATCTCACACATGTAAATGTTATGGTTGGCATCATAAATTATTATCTCCTCAATATATGCCATAAAAGATCCGGTGCAAAAGATGCACCTAACAGTACCCTTGGTTTGCCAAAAGCATTTGTTTTGGTAATAAAAACATTGCTAGTCAATACATATTCGTAAGGCAAACCAAAAAGGTATTGAAACCAGGTTTGTATAAGCCAGATCTAACTAGCCAATAGTCCAATGCTTGTAGGCCTGCCCAGTGTGGAATATTAGTATAGAGGGACGTGATGTCAAGGGTACATAGTAACCAATGGGGTTCAAGTTGTATTTCATTAATGATATCCAAAAACTGCGTGGTATCTTGAATTCTAGCTCTAATAAACCCAAGTAATGGTTTTAAATAATGAGTCAAATATTCAGACAAAGGTTCCGTCAAGGAACCATGTCCAGAAACAATAGGACCAGGGGATTGCTAGCATGTTTATGTATTTTGGGAAGCATATAAAGATACTGTTTCTTGGGGGACAGAACCGTCAGTTGTTCTTTAGTGGCCTGTGTGATTATGCCCTCCTCCACTGCTAGTGCAAGAAACTGAACAATCTTACGTTGAAAATTTAGAGATGGATCCAAGGGCATAGCCATATAGTGATCCTTGTTCCCCAATTGTCTCATAGCCTCCTCATCATAAGAATCCTTGTCTAGTATCACCACCGCCCCACCTTTGTCAGCTTGTGTGATGACTACATTTCGATTTTTAGCAAGCTCATCAAGACTGCACACTTCATCATTGGACAAATTGTTATAGGATATAGAAAAATCCTTGTAATAGTAATGTAAATCATGTAATACATTCTTTTGGAAAACACCCACCAATTGTGTCATAGGTGGACTAAAAGAGGATTTTTTAAACTTGAAATCTTGAGATTTATCCCCACCACTATCTGCATATAGCAGTTTCAAGTTTAACAATCGACAAAAATTGACCACATCTTGGGCTAGAGACTGAGGAAGGCTCTGCTGAGCCGAAACCGGTCTGTATGAGTTATATGCTATTTAAGTCATGAGGGATTATTCCTTCATTGGTGAATAAATATAGTTACCAACAGCTGCTGGCTTTGTTTGTTTGTTTGCTATTTGGATTACTAGCCGTGCAGCGTCTTCCGTGCATCTGTTCTGGATTCATTAATTAAATCGAGAACCAAAATATTTAGAAGCAAAAATGTACTGATGATGGATAGTGCACTGATTAAATAAAGCACAACACCGACAGCAACGTACGTCGTGGTAAGGGCCTAGGCAAGGAATACAGTACAAATGAAAATGAGGTATTTGCTTCCCACAAGTAATGCAGTTATTAACTTTTATTGATATCGGTAAGGAGCAAGAAAAAGTTTCCCCAACGAGGTACTTAGCTTTAAGTTGAAGACTTTGGTTCTGAAACTCGAAAATGAAAATTTCAGGAGTCAGCTGACCAGCACTTGCGAACTGCTTCTGCTTTGGGCACCGCACGGTAAGAAAGACTGATGTAATGGCGTCGGCTGCATGTTTTATACCCCTGATGACCTGACGTCATGGAAGAAGGGACGGCAACTGATGCAGGACCCAAGACTTTGTTAATCAGGCCGACTGAGGGCAACCTGCCAGCAGATTACCCAAATATAATGACTGCAACAGTGAAACACGAAGAATATCTGGAGCACCAAGAGGAAACCCACATGAACGCAGGTAGGATATGCAGACTCCACAAAGAAGGGACTCCAGCCAAGAATTGAACAGGAGAACTTCTTGCTGTGAGGCAACAACACTACCGCTGCACCACTACTCCTTCCAGTTGCAAAGTATTTAAGGGGACACAATAAGCCAAAACCAAACTCTCTCTAATGCAATACTGACTTTTAAAAGCTGGTATTGCATATTTGTGGTCATACCTTTGCACTGTACTTTTCTGCTTGTGGTCTAAACTGTATTAACTGTTTGGTAGATTGTAGTAAGCAGTTTGCTACAGTTTAAAAGTAAAAAAAAATATATATTTTACTAAAACCTGGGTGTTGAAGCACTCCATGCAGGCAGGGTATAAATTGTAGAAACCGTTTGCTACAATTTAAAAGATATTTTTTTTTTGTTAAATAAAATTCATTGAAGGGAGGTCGGAGGCAGGGCACAGAAATGGGACCAGATTGGCTTTAACGGGTGTCGTGCCAGAAGAAAGTAAGTCTATTTTTTTCCCCTTTTCAATGGAAGAGCTGAAAAGCTGGGGTGCTGGGTCATGGTACGGGCACAAGTTGCAGGTTGAGCCAGCTGCATGTCTGCCTTCAGGTTCCTGACTGCTCAAATGTTTTAGAAAGCTATTAGGGCTACAACAAGGGCCCTCATTTCTTACAGGCAGATATGTTTTGTAGTTATGGATGGACTGAGAACCTTTTATTTTAAGCAAGTCTGTATAAGCACCCCAAATTAGATCAGAGATACCTGTGATCATGACCTGGGAGACCTCTGGGACTACAACTGTTATCCTTTGATTTCTTTCTACCTGCTGGGTTCACCATTTGAATTCCGTCTTCATGGAGGGGATCAGGAGCAATGCCAAGCTCACTAGGCACCTTTGCTGCTCCCAGTCGCTTTTTCTAGGTACCACTGCACTTTCTTCATGTGCATCCTAACCATGAAAAGCATGAGGATGAAAGATAAAATGCAGCTCACAGCTCACAACCCTGCTATCTTTTGGCTAAGCTTCAAGAACTGACCCAAAAGGTCCTGTCCTGTGGCACAAGCAGCTTGTTCTTTTCAGTGTCAAACAGGGCTCCAAAAAGATGTGCTGAAGAGGCAGCAGACAAAATATATCTGTCTACACTCTGCATATCTCCCACTGAGACCACCTAAATTAAAAAGCCATTCAGATAAGGCCAAGTATAAATTCCTTTGTTTAACTAATGAGCAAATACTGTTGCTATGCATATTGTAAACACTTTGGGCACAGTGAACAGACAAATTGTCAAGAAAGTTATTTGGAAATGCTTCTACCTAGCTTTTAAACCTTCAGTATTGTCTGGACACAGTGCAAGTAACAGACATCTCTCTTAAGTAAAACATACAAGTCTGCCAAAATGGAGGTGGGCCAGATTAATAGCCCTATACTGATGTAAATGCTTTTCAAGACTCATTGTATTTGACTTGTCTGGATGAATTAATAATGAAGATGACATTTCACTTAAAAAAAAAAAAAAAAAAAAAAAAAGGAAAAGAAAGAAAAATACATAAAGACAACCACACACTTGCAGCCAGTCAACTGCATACAGCAGCACTAAAGACAAAATTAGACTGTCAGTTCTACAGACTCAGCTGAGGCTCTTAGTGCCTGGACATAAAAGAAGGTTGTTGATAGTTTTTTTTTTATTCAACAGTGAAAGTGAACATGTCTACATTGAGGTAAAATGCTTGCACAAAGGAGAGAGTCACACAGGCATGCATGATGCATCACTTAAACCTATCGTCATCAAAGACAGCTTCTACAGAAAACAGCACAAGCAACGTTTGTGGAGCTAGTTATCTTAATCTTGGAAGCTTTTAAAATGCATTCAGTCTGGACAGACATATAATAAGCCTCCAAGAGAATCTTTCTTTGTGAAAAGAAAAAAAGTCTTGAGTATAACATCTTTCCTCATTTCTGCAGAGGAAACCCCCCTACTATGCCAGTTCCTCCTGCTCTAGATGGCAAGCACTCCCAGGAAAGAAAAGAGTGTTTCAGGCATTATTTTGTAGTCTAAGGATATGATATATTTTACCCATTTTCTGTTATTGAAAAACTAAAAATTTCAAGAGGATAAGCTCTCCACTAAAGATGTGAGATGGGGACAGGCACAAACTGGTGGTGATGGTGGGGATGCAGTACTGACAGCTGTTCCCTGAGAAGTCATCTTTCCTCCTCTCCACTTACACTGCTGCCATCCTTTTTATTGGTGACTTGCCCTCTCTAGCAAATCATGGCTTAGAAGCAAAAGGGCAGCAGTGAGAAGCCCACTGTCTAGGCACACACAGAGTTTTTGTTGTCTTTCCTGGTCTATATGCTCATCCCCATGGCAGCCTGACAGACAGGTTCACCTGCAATGTCACACACCAAGGTATATGCTGCTCTCATTTGCCTGCTCAATATGGCTACTGTGATAGGCACAGTTTGGTGAATATTGGCATCTCAACCTGATTTAATGTTTGCTGGATCTTCTGCTTCAACCAGGAGCCAGTCATGCACTGAATCTGGCTGCCCCCTTTCCAAGCAGAATGAGCTAACGGGTGTTAAGTACTCACTCCTACTCTCCCTAACCAGCTCACCAAAGTCCAGATCACTATCCCATGTGAGACAGAGTCTAAACTTACCCCTCTGTGCTAGCTGTGTGTGTGTGTGTGTGTGTGTGTGTGTGTGTGTGTGTGTGTGTGTGTGGTATAGCGCAGGGCTTTAAGTGTCCGATGTCAGGCAGTGGGCTTGCCACCACTGTGCACTGGCTACTGGACTTGCAGCCAAACACAAGGTGCTTGCTTTGGTTCTTACTAGCCATGGCAGCATTTTTTTTCTGATGTATGAGCACTGCCCAATGTACATTTAGTGTGTGTCAGAGTATTTGTTTATTTGCAGCTGTTGTAACTGACAAGTGCAGAGCATAACTACACTCATACTTGCTTGCTGTTGATGCAGTGGACCTGCCGCCATGGCTGTTAAGGTTACAGGCAGACAGATATGAAGCACTTGCTTTAGTTCCCAATATCTGCCGCAGCACTGTTTTGTAGAGAGGTGGGCAATGCCATGTAGTTCTCCGATACATTGCATATCTAGCTCAAAAGTTATAAGCACATCACGTCAGTGAAATATCTTGCCATTATACAAAACAATGCAATCATTTTTGCAGTCTACTGGGCAATGCTGTCTGATTTAAATTTGCTACATGTTATTAATGACCTTTTTGCTCCTGTCACTTTTACATTTTTTTGCTCTTGTGAATACTACTGCAGTCACATCTCATATTCTTACATCTTTTAGCCACATCCCATATCACACCCTTTCTTACAGCAAGAGTTATGTTACTAAACTAGTCTGTTTTCTCAAATCCCTTTTGTCTGCATTTGTCATTATGGAGTCTCACTCTACTACTACTCCCTCTTTAGCCAGCCTGGTAGAACTAGGTATTTAAAGGCAGTGAAGCAAATGACTGATGCTTACCAAAAACTTCACTGCTGTCTCACAATAATTCAATACATGAAAGGTGTTATATATTTATTGAACTCTGAGACCACCTTCTCACCTCAGAACACATTTGTTAAGCACAACACATGCACACAAACAAAACAAAGCAGCACCTGCACTAAACCTACTTACACTGAGTTTAAAAGAACACTTCCTAATCCTCCCAGGCTAATGACGAAGACATGTCAGCCATTAGTTTACACAGCAACATGCCCACCTTCAACCTTGCAAATACCCACACCCAGCACACATATCTCCAAGACTCAGGAGGGTGCATACTCCAAGAAATTAAAGCACACTGACACTGCATGTGCACTAAGTAATGTTTTAGTAACTGATGAAACGAATTTCAGGTATACGAACAGCCCCCCCCCAACTTGGCTGAATAAGAATACAGTGACAGGTGTCTTTCTGCAGCCAGGATCCAGGATGTAACAAGGGCTCACAGAACCCTCCATTCTGACTAATATGACTATGATTATGACCTGACAGTGGCCCATGTGGGGTGAACGGGCTTATGGTGAACATGCAGACGGATATAATTGAGATTGCTATGCATGTCTGAGGGAGGAAAGACATTAACTTTGAATGTTATTTTGCCATCACCAAAAATAATGTCAAGATTCAAAGACAAGATAACTGGTTTTAGTTATTGACATCAGGCTTGTTGGCTGTTGGTGAAGCACCCTCCAAGAGGAAAAAAACGCTGAGAGAAGAAGGGAGCCACTTTTGAGATTTTAAGTATTTTTTCTCTGTTTATTTGCTAAGTTTTTCTGCATAGCTGCCTAGCTTGAGCATTTTCTGGCTTGTTAAACTTGATTTCTGTATTAGTAGCTGTATTTAGAGCACAACCAAAAGCTGTTTGCTGAATTTCCTGTTTGCACTTAATTTTAAATTGTTTTTTCTTAAAACTTGCATATTTTCTGTCCTTGACCTAGCACTCTTGTGTGGGGTCATTTACTGCACTGTTATAACTTGATATTACTTGTGAACCTCTGCTATCTCTGTAAAAACAAAAAAAAATCTTGCTTTTTCCCACTTTTCTGAGAGTTAAAAAGTTCAGTTACAGGCTTGCTGTTCTAGAACTGATTGAAAGTTTCTGTGAGGCCATTTTGCTTGGGCTGAAGGAGGGTCTCTGTGTTCATCAGTGGCAGTGACTAACATTGAGCAGCTTCCCTGCCCCGTGAGAGGTGGTTACTGACTTGAAACTGTAGTTTTATTGGCCACTAGGGGTCATTTCCATAACTCCTTCATCTTCCTCTCTTAAAACCTAGTTGCCTCGTGGTTTGAGCGTCTTTTCAGGCTTGTTGGCTGTTGGTGAAGCACCTCCAAGAGGAAAAAACGCTGAGAGAAGAAGGAGCCACTTTTGAGATTTTAAGTATTTTTTCTCTGTTTATTTGCTAAGTTTTTCTGCATAGCTGCCTAGCTTGAGCATTTCCTGGCTTGTTAAACTTGATTTCTGTATTAGTAGCTGTATTTAGAGCACAACCAAAAGCTGTTTGCTGAATTTCCTGTTTGCACTTAATTTTAAATCGTTTTTTCTTAAAACTTGCATATTTTCTGTCCTTGACCTAGCACTCTTGTGTGGGGTCATTTACTGCACTGTTATAACTTGATATTACTTGTGAACCTCTGCTATCTCTGTAAAAAACAAAAACAAAAAAAAATCTTGCTTTTTTCCCACTTTTCTGAGAGTTAAAAAAGTTCAGTTACAGGCTTGCTGTTCCTGAACTGTTTGAAAGTTTCTGTGAGGCCATTTTTGCTTGGGCTGAAGGAGGGTCTCTGTGTTCATCAGTGGCAGTGACTAACATTGAGCAGCTTCCCTGCCCCCCAGAGAGGTGGTTACTGACTTGAAACTGTAGTTTTATTGGCCACTAGGGGTCATTTCCATAACTCCTTCATCTTCCTCTCTTAAAACCTAGTTGCCTCGTGGTTTGAGCATCTTTTCAGGCTTGTTGGCTGTTGGTGAAGCACCCTCCAAGAGGTAAAAACGCTGAGAGAAGAAGGAGCCACTTTTGAGATTTTAAGTATTTTTTCTCTGTTTATTTGCTAAGTTTTTCTGCATAGCTGCCTAGCTTGAGCATTTTCTGGCTTGTTAAACTTGATTTCTGTATTAGTAGCTGTATTTAGAGCACAACCAAAAGCTGTTTGCTGAATTTCCTGTTTGCACTTAATTTTAAATCGTTTTTTCTTAAAACTTGCATATTTTCTGTCCTTGACCTAGCACTCTTGTGTGGGGTCATTTACTGCACTGTTATAACTTGATATTACTTGTGAACCTCTGCTATCTCTGTAAAAACAAAAACAAAAAAATCTTGCTTTTTTCCACTTTTCTGAGAGTTAAAAAGTTCAGTTACAGGCTTGCTGTTCCTGAACTGTTTGAAAGTTTCTGTGAGGCCATTTTGCTTGGGCTGAAGGAGGGTCTCTGTGTTCATCAGTGGCAGTGACTAACATTGAGCAGCTTCCCTGCCCCTGTAGAGGTGGTTACTGACTTGAAACTGTAGTTTTATTGGCCACTAGGGGTCATTTCCATAACTCCTTCATCTTCCTCTCTTAAAACCTAGTTGCCTCGTGGTTTGAGCATCTTTTCAGGCTTGTTGGCTGTTGGTGAAGCACCCTCCAAGAGGAAAAACGCTGAGAGAAGAAGGGAGCCACTTTTGAGATTTTAAGTATTTTTCTCTGTTTATTTGCTAAGTTTTTCTGCATAGCTGCCTAGCTTGAGCATTTTCTGGCTTGTTAAACTTGATTTCTGTATTAGTAGCTGTATTTAGAGCACAACCAAAAGCTGTTTGCTGAATTTCCTGTTTGCACTTAATTTTAAATCGTTTTTTCTTAAAACTTGCATATTTTCTGTCCTTGACCTAGCACTCTTGTGTGGGGTCATTTACTGCACTGTTATAACTTGATATTACTTGTGAACCTCTGCTATCTCTGTAAAAACAAAACAAAAAAAATCTTGCTTTTTTCCCACTTTTCTGAGAGTTAAAAAAGTTCAGTTACAGGCTTGCTGTTCCTGAACTGTTTGAAAGTTTCTGTGAGGCCATTTTTGCTTGGGCTGAAGGAGGGTCTCTGTGTTCATCAGTGGCAGTGACTAACATTGAGCAGCTTCCCTGCCCCCGTAGAGGTGGTTACTGACTTGAAACTGTAGTTTTATTGGCCACTAGGGGTCATTTCCATAACTCCTTCATCTTCCTCTCTTAAAACCTAGTTGCCTCGTGGTTTGAGCATCTTTTCAGGCTTGTTGGCTGTTGGTGAAGCACCCTCCAAGAGGAATAAACGCTGAGAGAAGAAGGAGCCACTTTTGAGATTTTAAGTATTTTTTCTCTGTTTATTTGCTAAGTTTTTCTGCATAGCTGCCTAGCTTGAGCATTTTCTGGCTTGTTAAACTTGATTTCTGTATTAGTAGCTGTATTTAGAGCACAACCAAAAGCTGTTTGCTGAATTTCCTGTTTGCACTTAATTTTAAATCGTTTTTTCTTAAAACTTGCATATTTTCTGTCCTTGACCTAGCACTCTTGTGTGGGGTCATTTACTGCACTGTTATAACTTGATATTACTTGTGAACCTCTGCTATCTCTGTAAAAACAAAACAAAAAAAATCTTGCTTTTTTCCCACTTTTCTGAGAGTTAAAAGTTCAGTTACAGGCTTGCTGTTCCTGAACTGTTTGAAAGTTTCTGTGAGGCCATTTTTGCTTGGGCTGAAGGAGGGTCTCTGTGTTCATCAGTGGCAGTGACTAACATTGAGCAGCTTCCTGCCCCCATAGAGGTGGTTACTGACTTGAAACTGTAGTTTTATTGGCCACTAGGGTCATTTCCATAACTCCTTCATTTGTCCTCAGAGGAGTGGTTTAAGGCAGTAACTTGTAGTTTATTGGCCATTTTGGGTCATTTCCTGTCTTTTCCAGCCCCTGCTATAAAGCACGCTTTAGCGCAAGATTAGCCGATTTAGCCGATTTAGCTGAGTTGCTACCGCTGCACACTAGGGCAGCGCCGGTTAAGCAGGTTTAAACTATTCGGGCTACCTAAAGTCCACTCTTCAAATTTTCCCTTAAAACTACCTTCCTCGAACTATACTACTGATCTAATCAGCGTATCCTATAATTAAAAAGATCATCTCTACTTGACTCCAAGTAGACTATTCTCTATCTGTTAAACATAGCACTTGCTCCTACAGTACTTATTACCTTGATACGGCACTCTTGTCATAGATAGTACCCCAAAAAGGCAACCCCCCCATTTCTCGGTCACCCACGTCCCCCAGAATCTTTTTTAAAGTTTTTTTTGTCTATTCCTTCTAGCATGTCGAGGGATCAGTTGCTAGTGTCCTCTCCTGCTCAGCTGGTGAACCTGGGAATATTGAGGCAATGTTACAATTGCCTCATGTACACAGACAACCCTCTCCTCCTCCCACAAAACACAAATACATGCGAGAGATGCAACTATACGGCCAAACTGGAGGCTGAGCTCCCTCAACATAGGACTGGCAAGACCAGTCAGGAGGAGAAGGTTACCACACACATTATAGACCCAGTCTCACATAGTACCATTACAACCTCAAATCATACACATAAACACACAAAGACATACTCGGAGGCTCTGATCAAAAATCTACCAAAACAGCAGAGGCCACCAAAGCAGACACCCAAACAACCACCACCTCAGAACACAACACCTGCAACACATAGACCTCACAGTCAGAGTGTCCAACAGTCACAGCCCTTAAGGCCAAACACAATGCCAGACACACTAGTCATTGGTGACTCCATAGTCAGACACACTGACGCCCCGCCACCAGACTGAGTAAGGAGAAGGTCACAGTAAGCTGCCTGTCGGGCGCTAGAATCCGCCACATAACGCAAGCACTCAGGTCTCTCAACAGCAGGTACAAATATGACTCAGTCATTGTCCACGCTGGTGTAAACGACCTGAGATGTACTTCCTTGGACTACATGAAAAGAGACATTGAGGAGCTCTCTGATTATGTAGCCCAGGCAGGTATGACCCTGACCTTGAGCAGTATCCTACCTTCACCAAGAATGATGCCACAATACAGAGATAAGATGATCATCTTTAACAATTGGCTTAAACACTGGTGTCATTCAAAGGGGATCCAGTGTCTGTCTGCCTGGGATGACATGCTGGACAAGCCATGCTTCTCAAGGGACGGCTAGCACCGGTCACGCTTGGGATTCCGGATATTGGCAAAGGCTCTTGCCACGCGCATAGTGCCTTATTTAGGCAAGGCTCAAATTCTAAACCTACCACCCTAGAACACAAAAAAGGAAAAAACTAAGGGTAATGCTGCTCAATGCCAGAAGTCTAAATCTCAAAATGCACGCACTCGAGGCCCTTCTCAGTATGGAGAACATCGATGTCTGTGCTGTGACAGAAACCTGGTTCAAGGCTCCTGAGAGCACCCCAGCTATCAGGTTTTACCTCATATCATGCGTTCCGCCCCAAAATCCGGACAATACCAAGAAAGGAGGGGGTATCCATATTCATCAAGGACACCCACACCTCAAGACTGGTGGCAACGACGATGCATCGGAGACCATCCAGGTGCAATTAACCATAGGCAAGACTGCTCTGCAAATTGTAGCATGTTACAGGCCACCCTCACAAACTCAGGAACCTCACATGGCCTTCCTGAAAACACTAGAGGGGATAAATGTATCACCAAACACCATCATACTAGGTGACTTCAATTACCCTAATATAGACTGGGAACACTACTCAAGCCCAAACACCCTAGCCCAAAAGTTCCTGGAATTCATAAACTCAAATGCCATGGAACAACTAGTCACCATCCCCACAAGAGGAGATAACATACTTGATCTCATCATCACGAACATGGGAGCACAATGTTCAACACCGGAGGTGTACCCCTCACTGGTGAGATCAGACCACAAACTAATCTCGCTGGAGGTCCTCATCCCACCCCACCTCAAATAAAAAGACCACAGTAAAGAACTTCTCAAAGCCGACTTCACACTTCTAAAGACTAGTGTGGTCTCCTTTAAGGCCCCCGAGCCGGCGGAAAACAGTACTCAAGCCGCTGAATCACTTACAAATGCCTTCTACCAGCACCTGCAGGACTGCATGGATAAGGCAATCCCAAGCAAAACAAAGACTCTTTGTACCAAAGGCAAGCCCAGTCTGGTGGACCCCAGCCATAAACAAACTCTACAACAAAAGGAGGAAGCTACTACAAGATAGAGCAAAATCCTTAAAAGGTAAGACACCCTTGATCACTATAAGTAAAAAACTAAGAGCTCTCATAAAATCATCCAAAGCAAATTTTGAGAGAAAAATAGCTAAAGACTCAAAAGACAATCATAAGGCCTTCTTTAGCTATGTTAGAAACCTGGGAGGAAACTCCCAGATATGCTCAGAGCTAGTTCAAAATGATGTGAAGATTACTGATCCTACAGACATTGCCAACATACTGGCTGACAGGTTCTGTGCAAACTTCTCCCCCCCCTCCCCCCCAAAAGGAGAGATATCTATACCAAACGATTGCAGCCCCCCAAACATCTCCAGCCCAAGTGAGAACTGCTCTTCCAAAGCAAAAACACAGCATCCATGGGACCTGATGGTGTCCCGGCTGTGTGCTCCATGAACTCAATGAGGAATTAAACCCACAGCTAGGACAGCTGTTTAATCAAAGTCTTACCTCTGGATACGCACTCCAGGAGTGGCGACTGCAACTGTGGTACCACTTCACAAAGGCGGTGCCTCCACCGACCCTGGAAATTACCGCCCATTAGCTTGACAAGCCTTATCTGCAAAGCCATGGATAGGATCATAATGGACCTCATAAATAAAGACATAGGAATTTGCAGACTTTGGATCCAACCCAGTTTGGCTTTGTCAAAGGCAGATCATGCCTTTTAAACTTGGTTGACTTTTTCGAAACAGTCACCAAAGCCATTGATGAGGGAAAGGCAGTCCATACAGCCTACCTCGATCTGGCTAAGGCCTTCGATACAATACCCCACTCGGGTATCATTGAAAAACTCATCAGCTTAAATGTCAACCCATACATCACAAGATGGGTTGCAAACTGGCTGAGTGACAGAACCCACAGGGTCAGAGTTGCTGGCGCCATGTCAGACTCAAAGCCTGTCACAAGTGGTGTCCCACAGGGCTCAGTCCTGGGCCCACTCTTGTTTGGCATCTACTTTTCCAAGTACAAGCAAACACAGGAGGGTTATGGCTGACAAAGTTTGCAGATGACTGCAAACTGGGCCATAGTAGAAAACACATCTGACACAGATATCCTTCAGAAGGGTCTCACAGAAATGGATAACTGGTGCCAGAGCCACGGCCTAAAGTTAAATGCCAAAAATGCATAGTCATACCCTTCGGGAAAAACAAGGTTACCCCTAGCTACCAAATAGGTGGCAATCCACTGAGCACAGAAGAAGTTATCAGGGACCTGGGGACCCAGGTTGATAGTAGTCTGTCATTCGACACCCATGTAGCTAAAGTAGTTAGGAAGACCTTCTACATTGCCCACCTTATCATGAAGGATTCTCATCTAGATCAAGGGAGGTCATAGTCTCCCTTTACTCATCACTCATCAGACCAATGATTGAGTACAATGCCCCATTCGGAATGTATCTGACCCGACACTTGCAGCAGCTGGAGAGGCCACAAAAGTTCCTCACCAAAAGGATAAAGGGTCTCAAAAATCTGTCCTATGCTGCCCGACTGAAAGAACTCCAGCTCTATTCAGTCGCCACCGCTTGCTCAGAGGTGACCTTTGCCTAACATACAAGGCCATGTCAAACCCAGATTTGATGAATATGCTTCACCTCAAAAAATCTAGATCCATCAGAACCACAAGGGCGGGAGACTTAAACCTTGACACGGCTATTAATAGGACGTGCTGGAGGGATAGATTCATCACCCAAAGACTCCCTATGCTGTGGAACAAAATCCCGGTACATGTGAGGCAGAGCACCTCGCTGGCCTTGTTCAAGAGAAATCTTGACCAATGGATGGGAGATCGCAGATATACCCCAGGGATTACGTGTCACTGCTCGACAGAGGCACAGCAAAATAATGGGTATAGTTCCCCATACTAAAGGGGTGGCGTAAGCCACAAAACGATGGGCTAGGCTTGTAAATGCCCTCGGGCAGATAGCCTAGTATGAACCTATGACATGTAGCTGGTGTCATTCTAGGGGGATCCAGTATGTGTCAGCTTGGGATGAGATGCCTGCCAAGCCTTCCTGCTCTGCCATGGATGGTTTGCACCTCTCTTAAAAAGGCTTTCACATTCTAGCTGAAGTTGTTGCTGCCCCACAGTGCCTTTATTAGGTGGAGTCTGTGTAACATTCCAACTTAGCAAACTGTAATTTGGAACACATTTAAATGGATCTGCTAAACACCAGGTGTCTAAATAAATACATGCCCGGAAATGAGGCTCTCCTGCAACTTGAACACATTCATGTGTGTGTAATTACAGAGAAATGTTTCAAAAGAATGAAAACACTATTTCTGGGTTTAGTGCCGATCACGTACTCAGATCTATTAGCAATTGTGGAAGAGTATCAGCATCTGTCAATGATATCACTGCTTCACTACAGATTCCACAGAACTCCTCCTACATATCCAAATTGTTCTAATAAAACATTAATTACCACTTAATAGCTAGCTACAGAACCCCATCTAAGCCTTGTTCTGTGCACAATGGCCATCTTAAAACCTTACCTAAAATCGCCATTAAACCTGAGGGACTTTGATTATCCATAAACAAACTGTCCACAGCATGCCCAATGCTTCCTTGACATCATCCTTCTATGGGTCCCAATACCTTTGAGCTTATGTTTACAAATATGGCCACTTCTTGCACATCTCCCTAGGTATCATCTTCCTTTGTTAAAACTGGTGTTACTTCCCCTGCAAATACATCTGTGTTTACGGAATTCTGAAAAGCAAATCTTCTTCAGTTACTTGACAACCAAAAAACAAATTCTGCTGTATCCTCCAACGATAAATTCCACTGCTAAAGCCAATGCCTTCGACTTTACTACCACTTAAATAGTAGTAGTAATAATCCAGTCCCTTTTTACACCAAATATAATGAGAAATTTAAAAACATCCCCCTGTGGCATAATACTTGCACAATTAAATTATACAACAAGAGAAAGAATTTACCTATTGCTTATGAGGAGTCTCATTCTACTTACCTTAACAACACGCTTAAACAAACTGGTAAAGAGCTTTAGAGAACCATTAGGAAACTCAACACTAACTGTGAACTTAAAATAGCCACTAAAACAAAAATAATGAAAAAAACTTTCTTTAGCTAGGTGAGGAAGTTAAGGACTAACTGCCAACAATGTTCAGAGCTAGTCCATAATAATACTGCCCATTCTTACTCAAACAAAAAAAGTTAATATCCTAGATGACACATTTACTACAAATTTTACTTCACACACAATTATCACTATTTCGCACTTTCCACAGTCACAGCCACTCTTGTTAACTAGTACAAAATGCAACCAACACATTTAATTATTATGAAACAAGTCCTGTCAGCCTTCTCAAAAAGCTAAGAGCACTTAATCCATGGGCTCAGATAACATACCATGCTGCCCAATTATGGGCATCACATAAGGTCTATATGAAACCTTACTTAAGTTCTTTAATCTAAGCCAAGCCTCACCACTGATAACATTACTGAAGCCTGAAAAATAGCCACTGCAATGCTATTGCACAAGGGTTGCAAAACAGTAGACCCTGGTAACTACACACCCACTAGCCTCATATGTTAAGCTATACAACGTATTATCTCAGATGTCATTAATCTGGACAAAGAAAATGCATTAACCCCGGACCCTCATTAAGTTGGCTCTGTCAAAGGAAAGTCCCGTTTCTTTCACTTCATTCACTTCCTTTAAAAAATCACAGAAGCAACAAATAACTATTATACAGTTCATAAAGCATATTTGTACCTGAACAATGCCTTTGAATCTATGAAAGATCCAAACCTTTTTGACCTTCTACTCCTTCACAGAAAAATCCTTCTTTAAATACCAGGTAAAAAGAACTAAATGCTCATCAACAAATAAGACAAATTGGTGTGACGGATTCAAATTACATTGTACTCCCCATGTCTTGAAACAAATATTTACAAAATGTCAAACAGTGTAGCACTCTTGCCACCTTCATAGTAAACATAGATAATTGGATGGGCAACCTCAAATTCTCGCTCTTCCATCTAGTTTGTGTTGCGCTCCTTAAGGCTGGAGGGAACGTCTAAATGTGGGTTAGTGGGTAGGCTTGTAATTGTCTACAGACTGATTGCCTAGTAATTATTTATGAACCTATGGATAATACATAAGGATATTTTTGAGGCATGCAATATGAGAAATAAATGGTTATATAGAAACTCATATGGTGTAGTACTATAGTATTTGTTAATGTGCAATACATCACTCATAATGTTGGGTGTGATCATGGAACAAAGCACAAGGAACTGACAGTAGCTCATCCAAGCCTAAAACACCTTTTTGTATACATCCACTTCAAATCCATACTGCGTTACGGCGTCCAGAACATTTTTGGGTCTAGCCTCTAAGTGACTTACCAAGCTGTGATGCCCCAGCACTGGCCCAGTAATCAAGGAGCCTCAATCCTCACCACTGGCAACAGTGGGGGACGTACACACTGGGAGGATGACAAGTACACGCACAGTAATGTGCAATTTTCCTTGAGAGCACACAGAGACCACAGTCAGTCTGGGGCTGGTTTCTCCCTCTTTCTCCAGATCCCCAAGAAGACTCCTCACTGGCACAGCTATACAGCTGAGATCTCAGCTGAGTGGCCAAGCCAAGATCTCTAGCATCTTCTCTGTCCAATTAGTGCTTCATGTCCCTGCCCAAGTAGCTGACACACACACTTTGAGATTTGATTTATACACACACACACACACATACCTGGGAAAGGTTGGCACAGATTTACTAGCTATGCACCCTTTTGCCCAGACTATAAGGTAGTTTGGACTGCCACCAGTCACTCCTTATCAGCTACTTTAAGGCCCTTAACAAAGGGTGTCCAACCTTACTGTGTAATATTGCTATTAATCCATATGGTAGTTTGACCAAGAGCAAAGCTATTAGGAGTGGCCTGCACAATGTCACCAAACCGATCTAGAAGTACCCTAAGAGCTTAAAACATGTCTCCCAAATATCAGCAACAATGAAAGGTTTAAATATATTTTAATAATAAATAAAACAAGAAAATACTCAGTAAATCATCACAGTAACTTCAGAGTTTAAAATCACAGGAAATATTTAAAACAACATGGCAGAACAGTCTCAAATAAATAAAGGAGACATCTAAGCTATACTTCACTATATTCCTAACTGTATCTAAGAGAAATTACTGTACCCTAGTTAACTTACTTAGAGAGTAAGGCAAGGCAGATGTGGTGATCGGGTTTCCCAGTCGATGTTGCCAGGTCAAAGACAAAATGTTTTACCTCTCTCAGAGTTCTTAAATTAACATCTCAAATACTGCTGCAGGGATACTTACAGCATGACAGCACTTGTCATCTGCCTATCCCAGGTGAAAACCATTGATGGAGCTGTAGCATTTAGCATCTATCTGTGAAATCACACAGACCTTAGATCTTTTGGCAAATGGTGGAAGTCAGAAAATAATTTGCATTCCTCCACATTTAAAGGCAATATAAAAAAACTTCAAGTTCTAGACATTATGTCTGCTACTGCACTGAAAATGAAAGATAACATCTCTTTTGTTTATGGTCCAGTTTTAAAGTAACTCAACCTCAACTATTCTTCTGAAGTTTCAGTCTCTCCTGTTAAAGTACACACATCTAAACTGTTACAATAGTGTATAAAATATCTCTTTACCACATGTCTATACAATATGACATACAGTTCTAATACATTTGTAACACAGGCATATGAATCATGTTGATATTCATAAATGACACAAAACCACTTATAAAATTCCAGAGAGCTGGGCTGGCAGTATCTCCTTCTGCAACACTTCTATATATATCATATTGATATTCACAAATAACATATAGTTATTTACAAAATTCCAGACAGCTGGGCTGGTAGTAGCTCTTCTTGTTACACAAGCTAATAACACCCACTATTAGAAAGTGCTACGAGTTATTAAACTGACACCAAGATTGTTAGTCTAGGATGTCCTACAGTGCAGAAATGTATCTTTGCCACTTACTTTTCATATTTTCAAATTTATGTTTATATTTGTATAACTGAGAGACCTACATGTTATTGAGGTGCATGGTGTGAAATACCTAGTGGGAGACAGGACAATTCACTGTCAATACTGGTTTATATCTTGCTAGACTGGAAATATTGCTAGGTGTTTTCTAGTAATTATGAAAATAAACAATAATCCCATACGTACTTAATACTTAAAAAATGAGCGACTTACTAACTGTTGTATGACATTAAGTGAAACCTTAGATGTTGCTGAAGAAAACGGTCTCAGATATTTGCAATATAAGTCACACATCTTGGGGGATATCCAATATTACTTGTTTGGCTAATTATACAATCAAGCATATGCTTTCATATTTCTGCAAATATCTCAATAAATATGGACTTACAGAGGAGTTTCTTATAGTCATGTGAAAGCTTATTTCTGGTAACAAAATATTCTAATAATATGTGCCTAGGTTGTACAGTTTTCAATATATGAAACTTTGTGAAAGTTTACAAAAATATAATTTTGGGTTTTCTGCATTATAATACATTACAGTATTTAAAAAAGACAATGCTCAGACTATCATCACTTTAAAGAATACTTCTTACTGATAACATTGTTATTTGCTCAGTTTAATAGCTTTTATTGTTCATAAAACATTTACATTTGTTTATCTTATGCTTTTTAAGTTTATTTTTTTCAAAAAAATGGTCTGGAAAGCAAGATGTGTGTAGGCTGCTAGAGGTCTGACATTCCACACCACATAGATGTCAATGAGATAAAGAACATACAAGTAAAAAAAAAAAAAAAAAAGCTTGCTTATGGATCGCTGAAAGATAATGACATTATTATACGTGCTACTGACTATTATTCAATCTGCTTTAGAAACAGTTTGATCAAATAAAATAGCATTAACTGTTCTCCCTAAAGCCATACAAGCAACTGAAAAGTGCATCTACATCTGTACATATTCATGTGACAACTGGACAGCCCACCAGGATGTAAAACGTGGCCTCAGAAGGACTCAATGTAGCGTGGGTGTGCAAGCTATAAACAAAGAATAAGGAAATACCTTTGGACATTCTTTTGTGGGCCATTATGGCAGGAAAATGTCTTACTACAGTCATTGAGACAGAGATGAAGGCTGGGAAAAAATTACCAAAAATTCAGGCCTTTTATAGCCTTTAATAGAGCAATGAAATCTGTTCCTGACTTATTAGTCCCAACTCTTGCACATCCAGTTTAAATGGACACCTATTAGCGATGTTTCATGCAGATCTCTGTTGTCTCTGGAGAGGCAAACAAAGTATAAAAGGATAAAGCATAAAGTACAGTTTTGTACCTACCATAAATGTAGATGTTCGAGTGTTCACCCTGCTGCAGTCATCACACTTGGGTTATTCTGCCGCCTGGCGGTCCCGCAGTCGGCCAGAGTTCCAAAGTCTTGGTCCGGCGTCGGTTGCTGTCGCTTCCTCCCTGACGTCAGTGCACCAGGGGTATACAAGAGGCATCCGACGCCATTTTCTTCAGTTTTTCTTGCCCCAGATGTCAGGTGCCCCCAATAGGTAGGCAATACATATTGCTATATAAAAATATACAAGTAAAAATAAAACAATACATTCAGTCACAAGCAAATACACCACAGAGGTTGTATAGGATAGAAAGGTATGGATAAGTCCAGCGGGGATGGAGGGAGGGTAACCTGGACTGCAGCAGGATGAACACTTGAACATCTACATTTATGGCAGGTACAAAACTGTACTATGTTCATCGTGTTACCCTGCTGCAGTCATCACACTTGGGTTGAATCCCAAAGCTAAGGATGGGTGGTGGAGTTAAACAGGGTTAGAAGAAGCTAGTAGGCCCTGCAAAACTGCAGTGGCAAAGCCAGCTCTAGTCTTAGAATATAGAGGTAAGTGATAGTGTTTGGTGAAGGTGTGCACTGAACTCCAAGTTGCAGTTTCCAGAATATCCTTGGTTGGCACCCCCCTGAGAAAGGCTGCTGATGTAGCTGTAGCCCTGGTGGGGTGGGGCCTAATGCTAGCAGGTACCGGTTTCCCATGATGAGTGTAGCAGAAACGTATGCAATGTCCTATCCATTTTGAAATGGTCTGTTTTGAGATAGCTTTTCCTTGTGATCCTGCAGCATAGGCTACAAAGAGCTGGTCAGAGTTTCTGAAAGCCTTAGTTTTATCCAAGTAGTAACGTAATTGTCTGTGAATGTCCAAAGAGTGCAGGAGTCTTTCTCCTTTGTTCTGGGGATTTGGAAAAAAGGTGGGCAAATGAATGGTTTGTTTAGGGCCACACTGGATACCACCTTTGGCATGAAGGAAGGGTTAGTTCACAGAGAAACTCTGTCTTGATGAAAAATGAGGAAAGGCTCCACTGCCATTAGTGCCTGTAGCTCTGAGACTCTTCTAGCTGAAGTTATTGCTAGCAGCAGGGCAGTTTTCCATGAAAGAAACTTTAAATCAGCTGATATTGCTGAGGCATGGATCTTAATAGATGAAAAGGAAAGTCCTTTGTGCAACATCTCAGTTAAATATTGTAGAATCTGCGGAATGTTTGGATCAAGGGGATTTTGGCCTTTAGCCTGGTTCCAGGCGCAAAATCTTTTCCATTTGTCTGAATAGGTTTTCCTGGTGATGGGCCTCCTGGCCTCCAGAATGACATCCATAACAGCTTTGGATAGAGGTGTTGGTTGATTGTTTAGGTAATTTGCCATGCAGCCAGGTTTAAAGTCTTGAGCTGGCTGTGCAGAATTTGATTGTCTCGCTGGGTGAGTAGGTCAGGAATTTGTGGTAAAATACATGGTGGGCCATGGGCCATGTTCTTTAGAATTGGATACCAGTGCTGGCGTGGCCAGTCTGGTGCAATGAGTATTATTTGTGGCCTCTCTAATCTGACTTTCAGCAGCACCTTTGCTAGAAGAGGCAGTGGAGGAAAGGCATACACTGTTAATGTTTTCCAACTGAATGAGAGGGCGTCCACTTTCCAAGCTTGTGGGTGGAATGTCCTTGTACAAAATTTTTGAAGTTGGTGGTTTTGGGGGTTGGCAAACAGATCTATGTCTGGGCGTCCCCATTTTTGAGTTGTCATTCCAAATACTTGTGGATCCAGTTTCCACTCGTGGGGATCCATGATGTTTCTGCTTAGGTCGTCTGCCAATGTGTTTTTCTTTCCTGGCAGGAATTGTGCTTGTAGTTGAACTTGGTAAGACAGTGCTGTGTTCCACAAGGTCATTGCTTGCCTGCATAGAGGGTAGGAATGTGTGCCCCCTTGCTTGTTGATGTACCACATTACTGTGATATTGTCTGTCTTTATTATTAGTTGTCCTGGGTGTAAGAGGTCCTTGAAAGCTGTTAGGGCATTCTGTACTGCTAGCATTTCCTTTTGATTGATATGCAGATGCCTTTGATCTGTAGTCCATTTGCCCTGACTGCAATGTCCTGCCATGTGTGCTCCCCAGGCATACTCCGATGCATCTGTTGTCATAGTTTGCCTGGCTGTGGGTAATGTGAAAGGCTGACCCTTGTTGAGGTGACATGCCTGTGCCCACCACAGAAACCCCTATTGAAGGCAGGGAATGAGTGGTATCATTGTTTCCAAGCTGTGGCTGTGCTGAGTCCATACGCTTTTCAGGTACCATTGTAATTTCCTCATATGCAGTTTTGCAAATGGTATTAGTAGTATGCAAGATGCCATGAATCCCAAGGCCTGCAGAATTTTTCTTGCAGGGAGTTGGGTCTTTGTTGCCATTATTTTGAAGTACTGAGTCGACTGTTGTTGCTTGTCTGGCATGAGATAAGCCATCTGGGCCGTTGTATTCAAGTTGGCACCCAGGGATATTATGTTTTGTGAAGGCACTAGTTTTGATTTCTTTTCGTTTACGGTGTACCCTAAGCAACTTAGAAGGTGTTCGACAAATGCCAGATGTTTTAAAAGAATGTCCTTGCTTTCTGCTTGAATAAGGCAGTCGTCCAGGTATGGATATATTTGAATTCCTCTTTGTCTGCAGTATGCAATTACTGGTGCCAGGCATTTTGTGAAGACCCTGGGTGCAGTAGATAAGCCAAAGGGCAGTGCAGAGAATTGATAATGGGTTGAACCTGCAATGAAGCGGAGGTATCTTCTGCAATTTTGCCTGATAGGGACATGCAGGTATGCCTCCTTGAGATCCAACGTTACTAGCCAAGTCTTCTTGCCCAGCATGGGAAGAAGCTGCTGTAGTGTTAGCATCTTGAATTTTGGTACTTGCAGATAGGTGTTCAGAACTGAAAGATCCAGAATGGGTCTCCATGCTTTGTCCTTTCTGGGGACTAGAAAGAGTCTTCAGTAAAATCCTTGTCCTTGCTCCTGTGTAGGTACCTGTTGAATGGCTCTCATGTCCATGAGAGCTGTAATTCGTTTTTGTGCCTCTGCCCATTGATTTGGTAGCAGGTTTGGCATTCCTTTTATCCTTGGCAAGGTATGAAAGTGGAATCTGTATCCTTGTGAGACCATGTTTAGGACCCATTTGTCTTTTGTGATGATGTGCCAGTTGTCTGCAAAAAGTGCTAATTTTCCTACCAAGGGAGCTGCCAAGACATATTTGCTTGGTAGTTGGAAAGTTGAGTCATTGTGTTTGTCTTCTGCTAGCTTGGGGCCTGTCTTCACCTCCTTTCTGGGTTGTGGCACCCCATTGGCAAGGTTTGTAAGGGCCTTGTGACTGACCTCTGCCCCTTGGGCATCTGTATTTGCCCCTCTGTGGTCTGTCAGAAGCTGGAAAGGACCAGTTTTCTGTTGGCCAATTTCTGCTGAAACGAGGGGGTTGTACCTGTAAAAAAATCCTTGACCGTCTGCATAGACTTTGCCTTATCCTCCATTTTCTTTAAAACCTCTTCTGCTTTGACACCAAATAAGACATCCTGCTGTAAAGGTGCATCCAATAATTTTGCTTTAACATGATCAGGTAGGGTTTGTTCTTTTAAACAAGCATGTCTGCGTATGACAGACCCAGTAACAGCTGCTCTACAGGAAGCTTCCAATGAATCAAATCCACATTCTAAAGTATGTTTTCCCACCTGTTCAGCTGCATGCAACAGATCCTGCATTTCCTTGAATTCAGCCTGTTCAGAATGCGTGCTCAGTTTTTGTTTTAATTGAGACATTAGGAATTGCTGATATTTCAGCATGTGAAACTGACAATTTAATGCTCTCATAGCCAGAGTAGCTGAGGTGTATATATCTTCTTTCCCCATCTATCTAGGGATCTGGAATCCCTTTCAGGGGGTACAGGATTTTTAGCCATAGAAGCTTTAGCCCCTTTGGTACCCTGGGAAATTGTTTCTGGGTCAGCCAGAGGGCTTTTATAAAGGAATTTGTGTGTGTCAGGTACTCTGTAGTATCTGTCTGGTTTGGCTGGAGCAGGAGGTAGGGAGTCTGGATTTAGACTAGACTCTAAGTAAACATCATCCATAATATCTAAAACTGGAGGGATAGCAAGTGGTCTGTGCTGGGGTAGTAAAAGAAACTCTCTGAGCCTTTTCTTAGAATCAGAGCAGTCCTGGCCTTCCCAGTGGAAAATTTCCCTCATGGTATGTAAAGTTTCCCCAAAGGAGTAGTCTTCAGGGGGAGATGCTGAGGGAATAGAGTCTTCAGCATCTGAATCTTCATAAGGGGGAAAAGCGTAATCCTGTTCCTCAGAAGAATCTGAGGAAATAGAAACCTGGTCAGAGGAAGCATAGTCCTCCTCTTGTCTTGGCCTTTTATCAGGAGGGGGATGGGAACCCCTGATTAGGGAAATCAAATCTTCAGCCATCTTAAGCATCTTTTTCTTAGGCATGGGGCCTTGAACAGGAGACTGATGTACCGTCTTTTTTGGTTTTAATGGAGTTTTTAGCTTAGCATACAATTTAATGGTGAGTGTAGTTGGTCTGAAGACACCTTCTGAAACCGAAGGCATTTCTACTGCACCGGGATCACCTTCTGTCGGAAGGGCCTAATGAAGATGGTTGTGACGGCCTAGTACACTCCGCTTGAGAATCCGAAGCTGTCTGGGGTTCCATTTCCGCGGTCGTCAGGGGCTGCGTAGGCGCCTCACTGAATACTGGAGAACCGGCAACAGGCACAGCAGAGGCCTTGGAGTCTGGCTTGGTTCTAGGCAGCCTGTCCTTATCCTTGCGTTTTTTTATGCATGCCGGTCGTCGGCTGCTCCGACGGAATGATATAATTAAATTTCCTACCAAAGTAATGTCGTGCCAAGTCAAAACGGCGTTTGACAGTTCGTTTATTAAACCTAGCACAAAACCGACAATCTGTGACGTCGTGGTCTGGGCCTAGGCAAGGAATACAATAAGAATGGAAGTCCTTATGAGGTATTTGCTTCCCACAAGAAATGCAATTGTTAACTTTTTCTGACATCGGACTGAGGCAAGAAAAGGTTCCCAAACGGGGTACTTAGCTTTATTGAAGATTTTGGACTGAATTTCGATTCGAAAATCTCAGATGTTGGCCGACCGGCACTTGCGAACTGCTTCTGCTTCGGGCACCGTGCGGCACGAAAGACTGAAGAAAATGGCGTCGGATATCTCTTATAGACCCCTGGCGCACTGACGTCAGGGAGGAAGCGACAACAACCAACGCCGGACCAAGACTTTGGAACTCTGGCTGACTGCGGGACCGCCTGACGGCAGGATAACCCAAGTGTGTTGACTGCAGCAGGGTAACACGATGAACATCTGGAAAAGAAAAGCTTTATGGTTAAACTTAGGTTTGGAAAACATTCTGATCATTATCAAGCAGTGAGCTCTCATAAAAAGGCAGTGTTCCTATCTACAGTAGTCTCTTCTACAACTAAATCGATTAGCCATGCTGTTCAGGTGGCTGGGAGGATGTGTAATGCGGCTTGCCTGAATGGAGCTCTTTTTTCAACTTAACTATGTATACTGACTCCCAACTTTTTGTAGCCAAGCTTGCATGCCTGAGGCTGGTGTCCCTTACCACAATATGCTGAGGGGGCATTTTTAGCAATCATGACTGTTATCTTCAGAAGAACCACCTCCCTAGTTACAACCAGATGAGTCCTCAAAACTTCTGACAAAGAACTCTGTAAGGAATTCCCAAAATCCATCACCTCATCACATTCACCAAAAACATGCTCCCAGCCAACTCTCCCTTTCCCATCACCCATCCAGCATTTGCTATCTACCTGTGCAAAAACCCTTCAGAGTCCACCCACGCCACAAAATCACCTATGCAAACACTTTCATCTAAAAATACTAAACCTTCTAGACTCTGCTGCACACCTGGGAGCCAAATAGATGACTTCCAATTGTTCCTTTATAAACTGCCTTCCCATTCTCTTTTCCAAAGCCTTTCCAACCAACCCTGGCCGGTTTTCACAACTACCATCCAACATTCCATATACCCTTATTAATAATTCCTATTTCCATAGCAGTCTCTGTTCTAGACTCAACAGAAAATTCCAACAGAGTCTGTCTTCAACTCAGTGCATCTGAATGAAGTCTTCATAAACTGTGGAATCTCTAGTGCCATCCTTGATTAGTATGCCTTATACCTTTCAGGACAAACTCAAAGGGGTTATGTCTGGAGCCAATACAGATTTCTTCTTTCCTTTTGAATTTTGGAGTTCCCCTAAACTATACATAATAACTGCTGCTGTTTTCTGATGTATGCACCACTACTGAGAGATTCTGTTTAAAGGGAGGCTTACATTATCACTGCTACTCAGATGATAACCAGCCATACCTTTGCTTCTTTCAGCTGCAAGTGTCTGCTGTTAATACTCACACAAATAATTTGAATGTCATCCAGTCCTTGATATGCATTAAATAACTGAAGCTTAGCATGTCTAAGAATATGGCCACAGCAATTCATACCACCTTGGGAACATAAAATGTCTGGTTTTGAATCCTTGAATTTCTTAGTAACGTATGCAATCTTGGAGTTATTATGAATGGCAGACAGATATTGAAACCTCAGATCTCAGCTGTGGAAAGGGGTTTCTTTTACCATATAAGAATACATTCTGAATCAAGCACCTTTTTCCAGAACAGGATCTCTCAACGGTAGTGCATGCCTTGGTCTCTTCACCACTGCATTACTACAATTACTTAACATAAAGCTGCTACCCAAGACCACTTACAGCTTGTTCAGAAATCTGAAGCCAAGCTACTAACAGGTACATCCAGATACAAACAAATTACACTAGTTTTTTTTGGAGTCTACATTAGTTGCTAATACTATCTCCAATCATTCCAAAAACGTTTGTGTTAAAATGCCTAGTACTGCATAACGTGGGCCACCTTTACCTTAAAAAAAAAAAAAAAAAAAAAATCCTGGTCTCTTACAGACCGTCCAATGTCCTGTGTTTTCTCACTATATGTAAATGAGTGCTCCCAAAATGTGTCTAGAGTTATCAGGATTTTTTTTTTCCCCATTCCAAGCACCAAACCTTTGGAATTCCTTGCCCCAAGTGGCTATGGAAATATCACACACTGATCGGCTGTAACAGCTTCCTTAAATTTCCTATATGCTTAGCTAACTGTGAATAACAATTAGACTTTCTTCTAAGTTATTTGTGCCTCTTTACCTGCAAACCACCAAGCCTCACCCTGGGAGTCTTTTTTTTTTTTTTTTTTTTTTTTAGAAGCATCTTTATTGAATTATCACTTATGGTGCAGGAATTATGCATTTATATCATTGAAAACAAACCATATTGACATTTTCAGCTGCAAACATTATAGATCAGATACACCCCCGTCTATACCATCAATGCCAATCAAAAATTACATAGCTCATTTAATTCCTGCCTTCCTTTAAACCTCATTCCTCCTCCAAAACATTATTCTGCATTTATTGTTCCCAAAATTCATATTCTCCTATGTGATGTTCTCCTATCCTTTTCAAAAGATGCCACTTAACAGTTTTTTTTTTTTTTTATCTCTGTTACAATATTCCATACTTACAGTACAGTTAGTTTAGTCTTTGTTTTCCATTTTCTAGTAATTGTTTTTATGGCAGAAAAAAAATGTTCTGTCTTACCATAACATTCCATCTGTGTTGTTGATGTTCATTAGCTCTTGACTGTGAGCTCAGTTTCAAGCCCCGGAACAGAAAATTCCAATTTTAACTTCAGCTCGCGCCTTCCAAACTCTCGAGGTAGGCTATACCCATAATGCTCCTCTCCAAATTACCTCAGACTGAGTTCACCTAAGATAGTGGCAGACAGATAGTAAATAACAAGAAGAGACCAGATCTGTGTCCCTGCCATGAAGCCAGTCTTGGGAGTATTCGATCCACTAAGAATCTCAGGCCAGGGGAAGGTAGGGGGGAATGTCAAGGATTAGTGAAGATCGACAACACAGATGGAACATTATGGTAAGACATAACTTCTTTATCTGATGTTGTCAATCTTCACATAATCCTGGACTGTGGGACAGATTCCCTAGCTACCTGAATCTTGGGAGGTCTCAGGAAAAATATTCCTAAGCACCATCGAACCGAATGATGCATGTCCCCTAGAGACCTGATCCAATTCGTAATAAGTGATAAAGGTATGAGAACACCATGTAGCTGCTGTACAGATATCATCCAAAGGAGCTCTGGCATGAAAAACTGCAGAAGTTGCCACAGCTCTAGTTGAGGGGGCTTTCACTAGGCATTAAAGGTGAAGCTCCTTTGAATGACAGACAAACGTGATGCAATCTCTCAGCCATTTAGCTAAGGTAACCTTGGAAACTGGGTTACCCAAGGAAAGTGAAAAAAAGGCAACAAACAATTGGTCAGATTTCCTGAATCAAGAAGTTATGTACTCACCATAATGTTCAATGTATGTAGTCCATCTCGCCTCACATCCTTACTTGCGGTTCGGAGCCGAATATCAGCTCCGACTCGGCCAACGTTTATTTACTATTTTATTTTATTTATTTTATTTTATTTTACATTTGTTGACCGGGCTAGTCTAGCTGGATATATGTCCATTTTCAGTAGAGGCCCGGGGAGAAAAGCTCCACACAATACAAATCAAAAGTTCACATTTACAGAAGTACATATTTAGAATGCAAATACATTTTCTTGTAAAGATAAGAGAAATAAATAAGAGGCTGCAAATTTATAAAGTACATAAAGAAGGTTACACATATTTGAAAAAACTTAGTATAGTTAATAAGAAGTTATATTTAATTGTTGCTAAAGAATACTAGTTAAGAAAAGAGAAGAAAAACAATAGTGTAGATAAGAAAGGAAGATAAAGGAAAATGAAATGGAGAAGCAGTTAGGTAATAAATCTAGAAATAATATGTGTTACATTTTAATGAATCCAGTAATAGCTAGGACTATGATGGACAGGAAGCATAGTAGTATTTAATATGACATAGTTTAAGAGAAAAGAAGCATAATAAGTTGTAAAGATGAAATATTTTCAGAGATGAGAAGGTAGGTTGATTAAGGTAATAATGGATAAGTTGGTCAAGTCAGGTTTAGAACAGGGGCACATCCAATGTGTTATAAGGAAGAGCTTAAGTTTATTTTTAAACAGAGTAGTAGAGGGAAGTGTGGTAAGTTCAGAGGGAAGGAGGTTCCAGGTTTTTCCAATAGAATTAGAAAACAGAGAGTCTCCAGCTCTATTATTTGATTTATTGATGTATACAAGAAATTTGTGTAATGATCTTAGGGACTTAAGGTTATCATAGGGGTGAATAAGGTTAGATAGGATGGGTGTTTTGGCAGGCTGATAAAGTATTTTGTGGATGATGGCCAGTTGATTATATTTTAGCTGCTGCTGAAATTCAAGCCACCCAAGATGCTTTAGATTAATACAGTGATGTGTTCTATATGGGTTACCTGTGGCAAATCTGGCTATGCTATTATAGGAGTTTTCTAGTTTCTTAAGGTTATTTTTTGACAGATTGGTAAATATGGGTGAGGCATAAAGAAGGGTGGAGATTAAATGGGTGTGGGCAATGGTTATTCTTATTGCAGGAGTGAGGAAGGATTTAATCTTATAAAGAGAGCCTATTTTTTATTTGTAGTTTTTAGAATGTTGTTGATAAGGGCATAAAAGTTTAGGTTATTATCTATGGTGATACCTAGTAGTTTGGTCGTTAGATCTTGGGATATAAGTGTACCGTCATAGGATGATACAGTGAAGTCTACTGGGGGAGATTTACTGGTAGGTGTAAAAAGGAGAAGTTTAGTTTTTTTAGGGTTTAATAGGAGACAGCGTTTTGTAAACCATAGTTCTACAGAGTTGAATATGTTTTGAGATAGGGAGTGAAGTTCTGATGTAGTTGTGGCTGAGCATATAAGTGTGGAGTTATCCGCATATTGGATACATGTAGCTTGGGGAACTACTAGGTGAAGGTCATTGATGAATATAGAGAACAGGAGAGGGCCTAGTATGGAGCCTTGAGGAACAGCAATATTAACAGGTAGCTGGGTAGAAAGTGCGTTGTTCCAGAGTACAGCTTGAGGTCTGTTATTTAAGTAGGAATGGAACCATTTTATAGTTAGTGGGTTGAGAAACAGAGATTTGAGAATGTTTATGAGTATACTGTGATTTACCATGTCGAAAGCCTTGGACAGGTCTATGAATAGTGCAGAGGAAAGCATGTTAAGGTTTCTGTTGTTATTGATAGTGTCAATAAAGGAAAGGAGGGCAGTAGTTGTGCTATGGGAAGGTCGAAACCCATGTTGGGTGTTGGAAAGCAGGTCATTATGGAGAAGGTGGTCTAGCAATTGCCTATGGATACATCTTTCCATGATCTTAGATAGAGGAGAAAGTAGGGCTATGGGTCGATAGTTGGAAAGTTCAGTGGAGTCTCCTCCTTTATGAAGGGGAATAATATGAGAGACTTTCCAAAGTTTGGGCATATGTTCTTCAATGATGGTTCTACTGATGAGGATGGAGATTGGGTAAGCAATAGATTTGGCTGCTATCTGTAGGTATTCTGAGGGTAGCTGGTCAGCAGAAAGAGTACATGGTTTCAGTTTTTGGATAAGGGTGAGAATAAATGATGTGGGGACAGGTTGGAAGAGAAAAGGAGGAGGTTGGTTAGAGTCAGATTTAGATGTTGTTATGTTTTGAGGAGAGAGCTGACAGGCAAGAGTTTGAATTGCTTTGGTAAAAAAGGTGTTAAAGGCGTTAGCAGTTTGTTTAGGATTGTCTTTGTCAGTGCCTTGTGGATTAGGTATGATAGACTGACTTGGATGTAATAATTGATTAATACTTGACCAGAACTTTTGAGGTTTATTATGGTGGGTCTGCTGAAATTGTAAATAGTTTTTTTTATCAAATACTATGGCTTTTTTTGTTTCATTTCTCAGTTGTTTGTAGTTTTGGATGTCAGTATGGTTTTTAGTTAAGCGTGATTTATTCCAGTATTTATTTCTGAGATGGATTTTTTGCTTGGTTTCCCCGGTAAGCCATGGAGCAGATTTAGTTCTTATCCTTATAGAGCGGGTAGGAGCATGACGGTTGAGTATGTTTAGGAAATAAGTATTAAAGTAATCAACAGCTTCATCAAGAGAAATGTGTTTTAAGGGGGACCAATTGCATGCCTTAAGTTCACTAAGGAATAGATCTAAGTTGAAATTTTTCTTGGTTCTAATTGCCCTATATATGGGTTGAATGGGTGGATTGGTTTTGAGCCTGATAATGTAGGTTAATGAGTGGTCGCTTATGTCGTCAGGGAGGGTTCCGGCTACATAAGTCTGGGGTTGATTATTAATGAGTATCCAATCTAAGGTGCTTTTTTTCTTGCTATTTTTGTTTATTCTAGTAGGGGAGGTAATAGTTTGGGTGAACCCATAGAGATTAATATAGCTAGTGAGGCAGTTGTTATTGCAAAAATTCCAATCTATGTTAAAATCGCCTAGGATTATGGTTTCTTGGGGAAGGTTTAGAGATAACCAACAAAGTATGTTTTCAATGGTAGTGATGTTATTACCTGGTGGAACATAGATGCAAATAATATAGATAGATTTGAATGGGTTTAGCTGAAACTTGGTAATAAGTATTTCAGCATTTGAGTCTTTTACTAGCTCGAAGTCTCTCATTGGCTGGGCCAAGCAGGTATCCCATACTGCACTGCTCCATAACCCCAGATCTAGTTTGCTGTGAATCCAACAATCACACCTCATGCATAACAACAATCCAATGAGGTAGAACACTATCAAGGGGAATAAGAAAAAAACAAACTACCATTGAAGGGTACTCTAGCACCAATCCTAACCTCCAGATCCTCCAGGAAGGGGGTAGGTGGGAGGGTATGTAAGAATGTGAGTCGAAATGGACTACATACATCGAACGTTATGGTGAATACATAACTTCTATATGTTATGTAGTCCAATCTCGCCTACATTCTTACTTGCGGGACAGCGACCCCAGCACCTCTATCCTGGGAGGCTCAAAGGAAAATACTCCTGAGGACTGTGGAACCGAAGGAAGCCCGGCCCCTAGAAGCCACGTCCAGTTTGTAATGAGTAATAAAGGTGTGCGGGGAAGCCCACGTGGCCGCAGCACAAATATCATCCAAAGATAGTCTGGCATGGTATGCCAGAGACGCAGAAACAGCCCTAGTAGAGTCAGCCTTGACGGGGAACGGTAGATTTTTTCCTGCTGAAGAATAAATAAAGGAAATACAATTTGAAATCCATCTGGAAATGGTAACCTTGGAGACAGGGGAACCCAGTCTATTTTCTGAGAAGGAGACAAACAATTGGTCAGATTTCCGTAGGTGTTTGGTCCTGTGTAGATAGAATCGTAATTGTCTGTGCACGTCCAGTTGATAAAATCTAAACTCTGCCTTGTTCGAGAATTGAGGGAAGAACACTGGCAGCTCAACAGACTGATTGAGATTCACAGTAGATGTTACCTTGGGAAGGAAGGACGGATTAGGTCTAAGAAAAACTCTGTCCTTATGAAAAATTAAATACGGGGGTTTGATGGAGAGAGCTTGAATCTCTGACACCCGTCTGGCTGATATGATGGCTATTAGAAAGGCTGTCTTCCAGGACAAAAACTTTAATTCACAGGTGGCAGCCGGCTCAATAGTGGAGAAGTAAGAGCTTGCAAAACAAAATTTAGATCCCAGGGCATGATAAGTTCTGACACAGGAGGCCGGAGTAATAAGGTGCCCTTTAGAAAGGCCTTACAGAGTTTATGCGCCATAAGGGAAGGCTCATAAGAGGTATGAAAGTTTGAAATAGCCGCCAGCTGGAATTTAATGGTAGCAGGCACAGAGCCCTGCTGAAAGAGCATGGACAAGAAATCCAAAACAGCAGCAATTGGGGCTGTGTAAGGGTCAATTCCTTGGGCATGAGCCAAAATAGAGAATCTCTTCCAGTTGCTAGAATAAATCTTCCTAGTCTAAGACTTATGAGAAGAGGTTAAAATATGCACCTTCTCAGGTGAAAAACGATGAAGTCTGATTAACGACGGAAGTGGAGTAGCCAGGCTGTCAACCTGAGGGTCCGCAGGGAGGGATGGAACTGTCCCGACATGTGTCAGTAGGTCTGGTACTGGGTCCAGAATCCAAGGACTGTCCACAGTGAATGGATGGAGAAAGGAGAACCAGACCTGGCGAGGCCAGTGTGGGGCAATTAGAATCATCTTGCTTTCCCAAGGATATGGCTTTCTGAATCACTCTTGGTAACAGAGGAAATGGAGGGAAAGCATAGAGCAGACCGGAGGGCCATTCGCGGACTAGAGCGTCCCTGGGTGACTCCCCCTGTGGGGGCATGAGGGTGAAGTAGTTGCTGCATTTGGCATTGAGGGGATTGGCAAAAAGATCACAGCAAGGCTGACCCCACCTGCTGAAAATCTGTTCCACAACCAGACGGTTCAGGGACCACTCATAAGGCATCAGAATAGCTCTGCTCAGTCTGTCTGCCATCACACTGGCCTTCCCCGGAATGTACGTTGCCACTAGAAAACGTTGGGAAGACACTGCCCACTGCCACACTCACATGGCCGCTCTGCACAGGGGGTAAGATCTGGTTCCTCCTTGTTTGTTTAGATACCACACAACGTACATGTTGTCCGAGTGTATTGCAATCGTCCCCAGAGGAAGAGAGTTATGAAGTGCCCGCAACGCCAGTAACACCTCTCTCATCTCCAAGACGTTGATGTGCAGATGTACCTCGTGATCTTGCCACGTGCCTTGGACCGTCCTGCCAAGATAATGACCCCCCCCCCCAATCTGGGAGGCGTCCGTGGTCACCGTGGTGACAGGTGACGGAGGAACAAACGGTTTCCCCTCGTCCAGATTGGTGGAGCACAGCCACCAACGGAGATCCTGTTTGCATCGGTCTGTGAGTAGGATCTGGTGGGAAAGGTGGAGTTTTGGAGAGACCAATGGGCAAAGAGGAGCCATTGAAGAAGCCTCATGTGTAATCTCGCTAGAGGCATTAACATAATGGTAGCTGCCATGGTGCCCAGAAGCTGAAGAACCCATTTCGCCTGTACTTTCCTGAGGGATAATAAAAAGTGAACCTGATTTTGTAATACTGTGATCCTGTCATGCGGCAAGAAGGCCCGCATTTGAACGGTGTCTAGCCCTGCGCCTATAAACATGACACGCTGTGAGGGCAGCAAGGCAGATTTTTCCCAATTCAATGTTATTCCTAGTCGTTCACAGAGGGTAATGGTAGCGTCCCTGGCTCGGATGAGTAGATGCCTGGTGGGGGCATTAAGGAGCCAGTCGTCCAGGTACGGAAACACTTGGAATCCTTGACGTCTCAGGTGAGCTGTAACCACCGCCAAACACTTGGTGAACACCCTGGAGGCTGTGGTGAGACCAAAGGGCAGGGCACAAAACTGAAAATGACTGGCTCCCAGCCGGAAGCGTAGGTGACTCCTGGATGCCCTGTCCATTTTGATATGATAGTAAGCATCCTTGAGGTCGATGGAGAACATCCATACTTCTTTTTCCAGCAACGGAAAAATTAACTGAAGGGTGACCATTCGGAACTTGGACTTCAGAACGTAGTGGTTTAATCTGCTGAGATCTAGAATGGGTCTCAGGTCCCCTGTTTTCTTCGGCACCAAAAAGAGTCTTGAGTAAGTCCCTAATCCGATTTGGTCTGAGGGAACAGGTTGGATGACTCCCTTCTTTAGCAGCTTTGAAACCTCTAATGCTGCATGATCCCTTTGACTGGGTGGAACGTCTGGGATTCTCCTGACTGGAGGGGGGGTCTGACGAAAAGGGGATGGCATAACCTCCAGAAACTATTCGTAATACCCATCGATCCTGGGTGATGCTTTCACAGGCTTCCGGGTACAACGATATGCGGCCCCCGACTGGCTCCGGAATAGCACAGTCGGGCAACACATCAGGAACGATGGTAGGAAGAACCGCAAAAGGAATCACGGTCTCCCGAGTTGTGGGGGCCTCCTCTGCCTCCAGGGCAGCATCTTCCAGAATAACCTCCCCCTCCTCTGCCTCTGGAGGGGGACTCACCTTGTGCGGCTGGGAAAAACTTCTGCGATTTCTTGAACCACATCTTCCCTCCCCTCTGAGCCTTGGGGTAAGGTCTCGAGGGAAGGGAAAAACAGACCCCTACGGCAGACAGGGTCTTTCCCTCTTGCTCGCATCTGGTGAGGGTGTCTTTCACTTTGGTCCCAAAGAGCGAGGACTCATCAAAAGGAGCGTCGGTGAAGGAAGACTTTAAGGCCTCCGCGAAATGACACAGACGCACCCAGGCTTGCCTCCTGAGGGCTACTCCCGAACTGGCTGCCCTACTCGCCCCCTCGGCTGCATATGATATGAGCCTCATGGATGAGTTGACAACAGAATTGAGGGTAGACACCTGGGCGTTAACCGTTTGCGCTATCGCCTCAGGTATGTTACCCACTAAAGTATCTCCTAACTCCCTGAGGAGATCTCTCTGGAGCAGAGTAAAATGACAGAGGTAGTTCAGTGACCATAGGGTGAAGGTCGCGGACGAGAGGGTACGCTTCCTGTACCGGTCCATGCTCCTAGACACCTTGTTAGGAGGATGGACGGAGGAAGAAGACTCGGCTACTTCCTGCTGTGTGGCCCACACCACCATGGCATCTATAGAAACTCCTTTGGAAAGGAACTTTTTCCCTGGGGGGGCAGAAAGAAACTTATTGGGCCTTCGAGGTACAGGTTCCACCGAATCAGGATTCTCCCACACCCTTCGACAAATTAAATCCAAGAGCTCGAAGGGTGGAGACACCCAGGAGGCGGAGGGTTGAGCACCAAAGGCCTTGAGGAATACCGACTCCTCCTCAGAGGGGGTTTTGGACGGCCATTCGCCTCTCTGTCTCAATATCTCCAGGATGTCGGTGAAAGAGACGTCAGAGGACAACTTGGGGGACCCCTCCTACTCCTCGAGGTTGGTATCAGAAGTGAGTGACTTGTCCTTGGAGTCTATGTGCTTCCTCTTGCACAACTTCTTTCTAAGGGGCTCCTCAGGTACGGACTCTGAGTGGCCCTCAGAAAGTTGGGGACTGCTCATGGGGGTATCCCCAGACCTTTGGGCTCCGCCATCTATGGATAGGGGGACGTCAGAGGCTCTAGCCAGGGTGGAAGGGGACGTAATGACCGATCCGGGTGATGTAACTGAGGATCTGGCCAGTGCGCTCCGCATGGCCTCGAAGGTGGGTCCCCCCGAATCCGAGGACCGACCGGCCTCCGAGGCCATGACCGGGGTCGGGGTCCCCTGAGCCGATGCGCCAAGAGGGAGGCTCGGAACAGACAGGTGTCCCGAAGTATCCCCCTCAGGCCCGACTGAGGAAACCAGAGTGCCAAACCCTGTGGACGGAGCAGACTGGGTCGGAGCAGACATCAGCACTGATAAACCCTTGAGCCGGTGCAGGAACATCACTCGGAGCGGAGCACTCTGGCTCCGAAGACAAGGAAGTGCTTGGAGGAGGAACCATCGACACAAGCATCGGGACAGGCTCCGGAGCCGACTGGGTCTGAGCCGAGAATAATTTTGCCAACACCGGCGACTGCAGGAGCCTCTGTACCACCCTATCGACATCCAAATCAGAAAGCCTGGAGGATTTGGAGGACAGGGAGGGAGATTGGGATCTCCTCTCGGGAGAACCATGCCTAACACTGGGCGACCGGCTCCGAATGGGTTCCAGTAAAATAGGAGCCGACGCCGATTCCAGTACTACAGATACCTCCTGCGGCCCCGAGGACAGAGGAGCCGAGGAGGTAGAGTCAAGTTTAGAAGTTTTCTCCGGTGGCTCCGAGGAGCCAGATGGAGCCAGAGATCTCTTCTTCGCCTTCACAGCTTTAGACTTGGACTGAGAACTAGAAGTCGAGTCGAAGGACTCCTCAAACGAAGGTTTTAGGAGTCCCTTCAATATTAGTTTATTTTTCCTCTCCTGGAGCACCCTCGGACTGAAGGCGTGACAGAAGCTACAAGACACTTGCAGATGAATAGCTCCTAGGCAGTAAACACATATGGAATGCGCATCCGTAATAGACATTTTGTAATTACACTTGGAACATTTTTTAAAACCAGAAGGTTTATGTTCCTTCTGATCCTTAGACATCTTACACAAGCAGACCACGAAAACAACCTAGCCGGAAAAAAACAGTAAGGCGGGAAACTAGTGATCAGACTACACAAGGCAACCAAAGAACCTCCAAGTAAAACGGTTCTTTACTAACTCACAACGCACTACTTAAAATTAAGCAGAACACATTTATCCCAAAATACACTAACAGAAGCCTTCCACAAGGAAACGAAGCACTACACAGAGAAAGGAGGACTAGGTCCTCTAAGTAAAACAGGCCTAGCCCACCGGAACAGTTAGGGATACCAACTGCACGAACAAAAAACACTACAAACAATCAACAAGAAGAATAGCTATTAAAATAGCTTTTGTGGTTAAACAACTATCAAATTTCTCAAGAGAAATTGAAAAAAGAAGGTACTTAGCCACAGCCAAGCGAGACCATGTCCTAGCTACACGAGCGGCAAACGAGATCTGGGGTTATGGAGCAGTGCAGCATGGGATACATGCTTGGCCCAGCCAATGAGAGACTTCGAGCTAGTAAATAAAAGTTGGCCGAGTCGGAACAGATATTCGGCTCCGAACCACGAGTAAGAATGTAGGCGAGATTGGACTACATAACATTCTTTGTTCTGTGAAGATAAAAACATAATTGTCTATGAACGTCTAATAAATATAGACAATATTCTCCTTTATTGGAAAAATTTGGGAAAAAGACCGGTAGTTGCAATGTTTGATTGAAACTGGATTCTGAAACTACCTTTGGCAAGAAGGAAGGATCAGTCCTGAGGGAAACTCTGTCTCAGTGAAATATTATGTAGGGAGGTTTGCAATACATGGCTTGAATTTCAGATACACTTCTTGTAGAAGTGATAGCTATTAAAAATAAAGTTTTCCAACTCAGAAACTTTAAGTCACATGTAGCCAACAGTTCAAAAGGAAAAGAGTAAGAGACTGTAGAACTGTGGGTAAATTCCATGGAGCAATGGGCTCTTTAAAGGGGGGTCTTATCAGAATTCCTTTTAAAAAGGCTTTACAAAGCTTATGTGACATAAGTGAAGAACCATCAAAACCAGAATGAAAATCGGATATCGCGGAAAGATGGACCCTAATGGTAGAGGCTGACAAGCTAGTTTGATAAAGATCAGCTAAAAGAATCCAATACTTTATGCACAGGGAATGTACAAGGGTCCAAAGCATTATTAAGAGCCCATCTAGCAAATTCTTCCCATTTACTCTGGTAAAGTTTCCTAGTAGAAGGTTTGTGATGGGCCACAATGATCTGGGGGACAGGAGAGGAACGGGAAGAATGCCTGGCAATCATGGGAATTGGAGAAGCCATGTAATGAGCTTGAGGTGTTGGAGATTCGGATGAACCATTCCTTCTGGATGAGATCTGGAGTTGCATCCATAATCCAATGTTTCTGAAGTAGGTGAGGCCAAATGAAGGGAAACCAAACTTGTCGAGGCCAGAACGGGGCAATGAGGATTACGGTGTTCTTCAACCCTTTTTTTTAGAAACTGAGGTATCAGGGGGGTTGGGGGAAAGGCATACAGAAGACTGGAGGGCCAATCATGGAGAAGAGCAACTCTCGGTGACTCCCCTGAAGGGGGATCAGGGCACTGTAACTGCTGCACTTGTTGTTCTGGGGGGGTTCACAAACACACTGCAGCAAGGTCGGCCCCAGTGATGGAGGATCGTTTCCATCACCACAGGACTGACAGACCACTCATGAGGCACTAGAAAAGTTCTGCTCAACTTGTCTGCTATCATATTGGAGCTCCTTGGAATGTGTATTGCTGTTGGAAAGCCATTGGAAGAACTCACCCACCGCCAAACTCTGAAGGCTTCTCAACAAAGTGGGTAAGACTTGGTTCCTCCTTGTTTGTTGATGTGCTAGACTACAGACAAGTTGTCTGTTTGGAATGCCACTGCTCCTAGGGGAAGGGCATCTTGGAATGCTAAAAGCACCACCCTCAACTCTAGAATATTGATGTGCAAATTGGCTTCCAGCAGGACTGTCCGCAGATAATGCCCCCCCACCCTATCTGGCAAGCATTCGTGGGCACTACGGCTTAGGGCTGTGGAAGGATGAAAGGACGGCCCGAAAGTATCTCATTGGAATGGAGCCACCATGACAGGTCTTGTTTGCAGTGATGGGTGATCAAGATGTGATGCGACAATGGCTGATTTATTAAAGACAATTGGGAGGCCAGAAGTCATTGGAGAATTCGAACACGATATCTGGGTACGGGAACTAGAGTAAATGAGGCTGCCATCAAGCCTAGCTCCTGTAGGATTAGCCTGGCTGCAACACTTCTGTTCTGAATAATATGGTTGACTTGTGATCTGATCTTTTGCAGCCTTTCTACTGGGAGTGAAACAAGTCCTGTAACTATTTAACAGAGCTCCGATAAATTCTAACTGTTGTGTAGATTGCAGATTTGACTTTTCGTAATTTATTGATATGCCTAAAGAAGTGCAAAGATACAGTGTGTAATCACTTGCCTGTTCTAGTTGATGCCTGGTGATTGCGGTAAGGAGCCAGTCATCAAGATAAGGAAAAACTCAAAATTGCTGCAGTCTGAGATGAGCTGCTACCACTGCCATGCATTTGGTAAACACCCTGGGGGCTGTGGTGAGACCAAAGGGCAGTGCTCTGAAATGGAAATGACTGTCTCTCAGCCAGAAGTGCAGGAATCTCCTGGAGCATTTGTCCATTTTTCTATGGTAATACACATCCTGAAGATCTACAGAGCACATCCAATCTTCTTTTTCAAAGAAGGGAAGTACTGACTGTACCAAAACCATCCAGAATTTGGTTTGTTGGACTGTTTTGTTGAACTGGCTGAGATCCAAAATGGGTTTCCAGTTCCTGTCATTTTGGTCACTAAAATGAATCTTGAGTAAAACCTAGATTCTCTTTGGTTTGGAGGGACTTCTTGGATGACTCTCTTTTTGAGCAGTTTTAGAATTTCTATGATTGCTGCTTTCCTGGGACTAGGTGGAACATCCGGAAGTCTTTTTTTGTATTTTTGGACTTGATGAAAAGGGAGTGATGTAGCCTCTGGAGATGATTCCCTGCACCCATTTGTCCAATGTCATTTCTAGACAGGTAGATTGGTGCAGGGATAATCACCCCCTGACTGACTCCTGAGGAAGGCAATCGGGCCTCTGTTCAGGAGCATTGATAGGAGTTAGCAAAGAAGAAATCTATGGACCCCTGATTTTGCAGGCCACCTCTGCCTCTAGGATGGCGTCTTCCATTATTACTCCCCCCTCTGCCCCAGAGAAAGTCTTTAACATGCGAGTCCTGGAAAGGCGCTTGGGAATTTTTGAACCATAACCTTCCACTTCTTTGGTTCTTAGAATAGGGCCGTTGAGGAGTGGAGAAGCATATGCCCATGGCAGAAAGAGTCTTCCCAACCTTCTCACATCTGGCCAGTATGTCTTTAACCTTGGGTCCAAACAGGGATGCTCCATCAAACAGAGCATTGATGAACGACGATTTAAATGGTTCCGCAAAGTCACACAAGAGCATCCAGGCATGTCTCCTAATGCCAATGCCCGAATCCACTGCTCTTGTCTTCCCTTTGGCTGCATGGGCTATTAGCCTCATGGAAGAGTTGGAAACTGATTTGAGGGTGGTGAGCTGAGAGGCAACTTTGCCCCGTACCCCTTCGCTAATGCTCCTGTGAGAGTATCTAACCATTCTTTAATCAGATCTTTTTGCAACCTGGTAAAGTGCGCCATGTAATTCAAAGACCTGAGAGCAAAGGTCGAAGCGTAAACGCTCTTCCCAAACATATCCATGGTCTTAGACTCCTTGTTAGGAGGATGGATAGCAGGACTTGCTTCTGCAAGTTCCTTCTTTGTGGCTACCACTTTCACCATGGTGTCAACAGGGATGCTCTTAGCCCAATGCTGCTCTTCCATGGGGGCAAAAAGGATCCGGTCAAGCCTCCTAGGGATTGGTTCGATGGAGTCAGGGATCTTCCATGCTCGCTGCACGATCAATTTAATGAGCTCATCAGGGGGTGGAGAAATCCAAGAGGTAGAGGGTTGGGCACGAAAAGCCTCGAGATATACTGACTCCTCCAAGGAAGGCTGGAGGGAAGACCAGCCACCCCTCTGTTTAAGGATTTCCAGGATGTCCCCAAAGGAAACATCATCAGGGTGTGATGTCGGGAAACCTTCCCTTTCATCAAAATCGATATCCACCATGAAGGACTCCTCTGGGGAGTCTAAGTGCTTCCTCTTGCACTTTTTCTTCACACGCACTTCCTCGGGGGGATGTTCCGGGAAAGTATCTGAACAGGAAACCATCAAGTGGGTTTCTCCTGAGGCTTTTTGTGCCCCCTGTCCCAGGGATGAGGCTGATGGTAGCTACGGTCGAGGGGATACAGATGTTTGGGCCGACAGGGATTTCAAAGACTGGGAGTCCACAATGGACTAGGCCTTCTCTATGATCTGGAAGGCCAGCCCCCCCCCCCCCTCCTGTAGAGGGAAGGCAGCCCAGAACCGAAAAAGACTCCTTCGGAACCATGGTCCCACACCGAGGAGGTGACCCCCAGCAGAAGCCTGGTTTCAGTCAACAAAAGCCGAAGCACTGAGGGGCATGGAAGGTTCCGATAAAAAGGAAGTTGAACCCTGCCCCTCAGAACTGGCGATGAAGTCTCAAACCCAGGAGACCTCCGGTTCCAAAAAAACAGAGGAGCTCATGGCAATTCTCGGTTTCGGAGAGGAGGCTCTTACTGGAACCGAGACAGTCGGAGCCGGGAAGGTCAGTGCCAGGGGCTCCAATTACTCAACTGGAGTTGGAGGAGAAAGACGAGATGGTGTCGAAGTAGAACAAGTCCTGGTACTGACTTGGCTGGGAAAAGAAGAAGACAGTAATCAAGTTGCCATCAAGAACTGGTCCACCAGCCTCATGCCCTCCGATTCTTAGAGGCTGTTAGTGGATCGAACGGACGAGGTAGAGAAGACCTAGCTGGTCTCGACTCCATAAAAGGGCTACGTGGTCGGTCTTTAAATGGATCAACTGAGGGAGAGAACCTAGATCTTTGAATAGAAATAATTTTTTGTCTGCTGTGGTACCGAGTAAACTTCTGGTGCTGAAGTAATAGTCATTGTTTCAGAAATAGTAGTAGTGGGTGCAGAGTCTGTCTTGTCTACCGGTGCAGAGGGAACTGTCAATAACGTAGGTTGTTTTGGTATCTTTTTTGGTGGTTCTGAGGAACTGCTCAGAACTGAGTGTGACCATTTTTTTCTATTTAGAAGAGGAGGAAGAAGAGAATGAAGAACTGACTTCGGTTTTAGATCTGGAAATAGCCTCTTCAAAATCACCTTTTAATAAGCCTTTTTAATATCAGTTTGTTTCTCTGCTGAGTTAGGGTCCTGGCGGAGAAACCGTGACAGAGAACAGTTTTCCTGTAAATGTACTGCACCCTAAGCAATGGACGCACAAGACATGCCCATCTGAATTGGGCAGTTTCTGTCGCACTGCTGACATCTTTTAAACCCAGAAATGCCCTCAGAAGGTTTAGCTGGAGAAGCAGATTTATGAGCCATGACGGAAAGAAAAGCTTAAGGCTGACACAGGTATACACACACAGAATACAGGACAGCAAAACTGTTTTTTTTTTTTTGGAAAGAAAAAGGGCATCAACATTGAACACCGAGAATACCTAAAAGGGTAAAGAGAGAATACCAGCAATGGTATGTAGAAGAATCTACCTAACGGTAGAGGAAAAAGGGGAAAGGATTATGTGCACACACAGGAGACTGTGAGAGAAGCAGGTAGGTAGAGGAAAGAGTTTAGGAAGAAATATAAATAGGGTAAAGAATGACTTAAGGATATTTAGAAAAAAAAAACTTACTTGAAAAATCTGCCAAAGCTCGAGAGAGGTTGGACACATTTGACACAAAGTGGCAAACGAGATCATCGAAAGTGTGATGAGAGGCTTAGGGACACAGGTGGACAGTGGTCTCACTTTCGATAACCACATCGCCACAACAGTCAGGAATTCCTTCTATGTGTCACACCTCATCACTAAGGGCTTTTCATCCAGAAAAAAGGAGGTCATTGTCCCACTGCACTCATCCCTCATTAGACCCATTATAGACTATAATGCCCCATTTGGTATGTACCTCACAGGACATCTGCAGCAGCTGGAAAGGCCACAGAAATACCTCACTAAAAGAATCACAGGCCTAAAGCAGATGCCATATGCTGACCATCTAAAAAAAACTCCAGCTATACTCTGTGGCATATTGTCTACTCAGAGGTGATCTCTGCTTAACATACAAGGCCATGTCAAACCCTGAGTTGTTGGACATGCTCCACTTAAAGAAATCCCAATCCCTCAGAGCCACACACTCCAGGGATCTAAACCTTGTCATCACAATGAACAAAACATGCTGGAGGAATAGGTTCCTGACCCAGAGACTCCCCATACTCTGGAATAGACTGCCCATACATGTCAAGCAGAGCGCCTCATTGGCCCTCTTCAAAAGGAACCTTGATGATTGGATGGGAGATAGGAAATTCACCCCGGGGAACATGTCAGTCGCCCTGCTAGACAGAGGTCCAGAGAAGTAAATATTGTGGGAAGAAATATCCAGGGAATTGTTATGGCTAGGCTTGCATAGGCCATAGGGCCGATAGCCTAGAACCAACCTATGAGGTAATTTAGAGAGGAGCATTACGGGTATTTATTTTATTTATTTTATTTATTTGCAGTTGGTTTACCAGGATAGTCCATTGGGCCAAATAACCCGTTTTCAATGGAGTCCTGGGGAGAAAAGCTCCAGAACTAAGTATGTTACAAAAAGTGATTCATACTAGTTATACAAAAACTATAACAAATTACAAATTATATAATAATCCAAAGTATTTTGACACCAGTAAACAATTTCAAGTAAACACAGAAGAAATAACTATGAAAGAACATTAGATAAAATTAATAGATTATAGATTGTAAAGAATAATGCATGAAAAATTTTGAGTTTGTATCATATTCAAAATACTGAATCAAGTTTCTGAGAAATAACAGATATTTATGAAGGAAGTACTTAGGAGGCGAGGGCTAGTGCAGTTTTCCCTGTAAAATGAAATGATAATGTATATTAGTTATGAGTAAATAATCAGGAAAAATGCAAGAGGAATCAAGGAAAAGAAGGAAGATGGCAATTGCCAGTAAATTAGCTATGTGGGGTGGGAGCAAGAGCATTCCCACTTGGATACTAGGTGGGAATGAAGAGATCTTTTAAAAATAAAGTGGTTGGGGGTGGTGCGGATGGATGATGGTAGAGAGTTCCAAAGGCGGGCAAGGACAAAAGATAGAAGATTTTTCCCTGGGGGACGAGTGGGTTTATAGATTTCTAATAGATTTTGATTGTTGGCCCTCAATATTCTATCAGGAAGGTGCATTTTAAAAGCTGATGAAAGGGAGGGACAGAGAGAGGAGTTGAAAATGAGTTTGTGAGCAAGAGTTAGTTGAGTGTATGTGAGATAGTTAGGAAGCTCTAGCCATTTTAGTATATGGAGAGAGGAACAGTGGTGTGAGGAGGACTTGTGGTTGGTAGCAAACTTGGCGATTTTGTTATAGCAAGAGGAAAGTTGGGTTTTTAGGGAGGACTGTAAATTAGTTAGGAGTGGGGCTCCGTAGAGAAGGGAGGGGATAAGAAATGAAGTAGAGAGAGTGATTTTGGCAGCAGGTGTGAGGTATTTTTTGCGGTACAGCATACCAAGTTTTGGTGGTTTTTTTTGATATTTAGCTGTAGGTGAGAGTTAAATTTGAGTTGGTTATCAATTTGGACCCCAAGTAGCTTCGTCTCTGACACTAGTTCCAGAGGTGAATTATTTTGACTAGTGATAGAGAATGTGTTTGTGTTGAAGGAGACGGCTTTAGAGGGGGAGAATAGCATTAATTTGGTTTTGGAGGCATTGAGTGCAAGATGATTTCTTTTCATCCACTGCTCAGTGGTTGTGAAAGCTTCTTGGGTCAATTTTAGGAGTGAGGGGATAGAAGAGGCAGAGCATATAATAGTGGAATCATCTGCGTATTGGATGATGTCTGAGAAAGGAATAGAGTTGTGGAAATCATTTATAAATATATTAAAGAGAAGGGGACCCAGTATGGACCCTTGGGGTACCCCAGTAGGGGTATTTAGAAATGAGGAAGTGGCTTTTTTCCATATTACTGCTTGATATCTGTTAGATAAGTAGTTGGAGAACCAGTTCAATGAGGAGGAGATAGGTTAAGTCTTGAGAGTTTGGTTAGTAGCAGGTTATGAGAGATAGTGTCAAAGGCCTTAGAGAGGTCGAGTAGTATGGTAGAAACAATTTGGCCAGAGTCACGTGCTTTGTTAATAGTTTGAAGGAAGGAGAGGAGGGCAGTCATAGTGCTGTGATTAGGTCTGAATCCATGTTGTGTGGGAGTTAGTAGGTGATTTTCTAAAAGGTAAGGAAGGAGTTGAAGATGAATACATTTTTCTAAGATTTTAGAGATGGGAGACAGGATAGCAATGGGGCGGAAATTAGTAACATTGTTATTGTTGCCCCCTTTGTGCAAACGGATGATGTAGGCCTTTTTCCAGATTTGGGGTACTGTACTTTCTAGGATAGAGCGGTTGATTAAAATGTTAATAGGGTAGGTAATTGCATCAGCAGCTATGCTAAGAAAGTAAGAAGGGATGTTATCAGGAGCATTAGTACATGGCTTCAGTTTCAGAAGGAGTTTCTTTTTAGTGGAAGTGGGTATAGGTTTGAATGAGAAAGAGGGAGAGTGTGCGGGGGGGGAGTTAGGGGAAGATGAAGATAATGAAGTAGTTAGAGTAGGAGAAAATGTGGAGGGAGAAGAGTTGGTAAATGGAGATGTGGGAGTGGTGGCGGTGCTGGGTGGAGTGCTGGGGAGAGAGGGTGGGGGAGTATTTGAGAGTGTAGTGGTGTTAGAGAAAGGATGATGTTAATTTGGAAATGGATTCAATGAAAAAATAATTAAATTGTGTAGCCAGATCTAGGTCAGGAGCGTTTGGGTCTGGGGTAGGGGTATTTTGTTTACTAGGGTTGAGGAGAGTAGAGATACCTTTTCAGAATTTCTGGGGGTTTGATTTATTGCTATTTTGGAGTGTGGAGAAGTAGTTTTGTCGATTGGAAATTATGAGTTTTTTTACCCTGTTTCGGAGAATTTTATATTCATTTTGGACTAGGGGGGATTTGTTTTTCTGGTAATGTGCCCCGACTTTATCTCTGTGTCGCATGGATGCTAGTGTATTTTTGGACAGCCAGGGGGCTGTTTTAGTTTTAATTCTCTTAGTCCTTAAGAGTAAGAATCAAGTATTTGTAGGAAAATTGAGTTGAAGTGGGCAACTGCGTTGTCTAGAGATAATGTTTTTAGGCAGTTCCAATTTATGGATTTTAGAGAGTTTGAGAAGCTTGTAGGATCAAAGTTTTTTTGGTTACGGATAGTAATAAAATTATGGGTACGGTGTAGGAGTAATGGGAGTCGCTGTGTGAAGATGGGTATGTGGTCACCAAGGGGATCAGGTAGAGTACCACTGTCAGAGAAATAGTGGGGGTGAGAGACTAGAATCCAGTCTAGAATACTGCCATTAGAGGGTTTTTTAGAGGGGTATGTTGTGGAGTTGATAAGTTGTGAAAAGTTGTAAAGGTTGATATTAAGAGGGTTTTTAGAGGACTGAATGGAGACCCAATTAATATTCATATTACCAAGTATTATTGTTTCATTGCTAATGTTGTTAGAGAGCCAGGAGAGGATATCTTCAAGTGTAGAAATATTCTCTCCTGGGGGGATATAGAGTGAGGCTATACAAATGTGTTTATGTGAGTTAATTTGGAGAGATGTGAGGAGTAGTTCAGCATTTTTGAAGTGTGGAATGAGTTTGTTATAGGGGGTAACTGACAATGAGGATGAATATAGGAGAGCTACTCCACCTCCTTTTCTATGGGGCCTGTCTTTTCTAATGATTGAATAGTTTGGCGGAATTATTTCAGAGTCTTTTATATAGGGTTTTAACCAAGTTTCTGAGATTGTTAGGATATCCGGTTTATTGTGAACGAGCCAGGCATGAAGGTTTGGAACTTTGTTTACTATACTTTGGGAGTTAAAGGAAGTAAATAAAATGGACTTGTCTGTAGAGGAAACTGTGGGGGGGGGGCCAGGGTTGGGATGGATATCACCAGATAGTAGAGTAGAAATTAGATATAAGAGTGGCTTAGAGAGGTAGACGGACAGTTTGTTAGGTAGATTGGATTCTATTGTGGATTTAAGGAATCTGCTAGTAACAATGGGGGAAAAATGTTTTTGACGGGTAATGTATTTGTATGGGAAAAGTAGGAGGTTATTTACAGGATATAGATGTGGAGAAATAGGAGTGTGTGAGTGTGGTAGAGTAGAGTCAAGGTGGTTGGTAACGTGGAGAGGTTGTGCATGGTGAAAGTTAAAGGGTTGGGTGATGTAGTAAAGATAGGATAATAAGGAAATGAATGAGGATTTTGTAGGCATGATGGAATGTGGAATATGTAGAGTTGATATGCTGTTGATAAAATATTTATGAATACAAGAGAGTTATGTTTGTATAGGAGCAGGTAAAGTTTAGGAGTATAAGAGTAGAAGTGGGAAATAGAGTTGGGATTGGAGTGGGTGTGGTTTGGGAGTGGAGTGGAGTGCAAGTAGAGAGGAATTCTACTGGTTAGGTGGGATAGCTGTGGTGGGTAAGTAAAGATTTTATGGGCAGAAAGAGGGAGGGGTAGATGTACAGATTATGTGGTTGGTTGGATAAGAATTTCTGTGGGTGTGCCTATGGGGGAAATAAAGGTAGATGCACTGGGGGTGGGTGGGATTTGGGGGTAGGGTAGGGGAGTGGAGTGAGCCCGCAGGGCGAACGGAGCGGGAAGAACCAAAGAGGTCTGGAGAGGTTCGAGACAGTCTATCAGTAAAGTGTTGTTTGCAGAGGGGTAAGTTAGAATGGAAGAAAGACCTGGGTGTGTTGGGTGAGAGTGAACTATGAGAAACTAGAGAGAGTGAGTAGGAAAAGAGATGTTACAGCTAGAGTGAACTAATAGAGGTTAGGAGATACAGTGAGAAGGAGGAAGGTTAGAGCTTTGAGAGAATACCTAAAGTACATGCAGTGAAGTCTATTTGGGGGAGGGAGTCACCGAGTGGATAGGTACAAAAATACGCCTTACTCCACTAGGATATCCTCGGGGCCAAGTAGAACTAAAGAAGAGAGTGGTTAGTGTAGGTGGGGGGGGGGGAGAGAAATTAGAAACTAGAATAAGGGATATTTAAGGCTGCTGGCTATCCTGGCAGAGGAGTGTACTAAAAAACAGCTATCAAGGCTGAAACAGTAAGGTAGTAGTAAGGGTTCAGCAGCAGTTACACATACTTCCTTAGCTTCTTCTTGGTGCAAAGTCCAGAAAAAAGGGAGATGAGGCAGCAGAGTAGGTTGCTTTTGCTTGAGCAATTAAGATAGCTGTATTAATAAGGTAGGTTTGAGGTGTCCTCATGGGCTTAAGTCACAGGGGTAACTCAGGGCAGAAAGCTATAAAACAGGAGAGAGAGTTAAGAGAAAAATAGCATTTACACCTTGTTTCTTAATAGCAGTAAAAGACAGTTAATAAGTCTATATTAAAAAAAGAGACATCACACATTATGTAGCAGTTAGAAGCACTTCCAAAAATAGACAGGGCAAAATGGAATCTATATAATAAGCACGTGGAAGTTGACGTTTCTATAGCAAATAATTTAGCCTGCAAACTTCAACGGCGTTGTATGTTACATTAGCCAGATACGCTTCATCAAAATGCAGCTAATAGCCTTTGATAACGTCGGCTTGAAGTTTATAACAGAATTAAATCATCTAACACATGGCGTTTGCTGAGCGTTTAAATTGCAAACTTCACTTCGTTTATGTAGTACATTAGCACTTCCCTCCACAAATGTCACTACACACATAAAAAACGCCAGTTTGGAAACGTTTTAGCAGGGCTCAAACACCAAGCACATTGCATATGCAGAAAATTAAATCCAAAACTCAATTAGGTAAAGTATATACAGAATGGTAAGTGTTAGCGTCTCTATGCCCAGCACACATCTACTGTAAATAACAGTTAGCATGACCTAACAGACCTATAATACAAAACACTATACCCAGTACGCATCTATTGTATTAATTAACATTAAGAACAACATGCGGGACCTTGCGCTTATTTAATACAGAGCGCGATGGTACCAATATTAAAGCAAAACGTCAATTTAGGTAGAAAAAGAAATGACACGTGAAAGCATTAGTACAGTGAGCAAAACAGGTACAACTTACAGTAGAGGTACACGCTCAGTCAGGGCACACAGCAGTTGAGATGGGCGATGTTTAAAGATGGCGCCCAAAAGATGGGAGGTATTTTACCACTTCCAGTAGGAAGAGGGAGGGGCAGGGATGGGAGTTAGCCAGAAGAGCTGTAAGGTTGTAGCAAGGGGGAGGAGAATTGCAGGTAATATCTGAAAAGACTAGGGTAGAGCCTAGATAAAGAGTTTGGAAGGCATGAGCTGAAGTAAATGGCCGAGTCGGTTCTGAGGCTCGGAATAGAGCCCAGAGTAAAAGGATTACGTGAAGACTGACATCAGATCCATAATTAAACTCGGCAAGGTCTTACTATGTCTACGAAATTTTGATTCTGTATCACAGCTCAAAAAAAATCCTTTCTCATTTCCTTTTACACCAACTTGCTCACCCAGTATTTCTGACAGAGTAGTCTGCAGGGAATTTTTAAATGTCTGCTGATTACACTCCCAATAAATATGTTCCCAGTTACCTCTTTCTTCCCCATCACACCTCTAACATTTGCAATCTACCTGAGGAAGAATTCTTTACAATCTGCTTGGGTTAAAAAATACATGTGCAAACACTTCCAAGCAAAAATCCTAAATCTTCTAGACTTTGTTGCATATTAGGGAGCCATACATATAGTCTTCCCATTGTTTCTTTGTGAAATGCTTATTCAATCTCTCTTTCCAATCCTTTCTAATTTTCTCTCATTGATTTCTTTAGTTACTGGGCAATATTTTAAATGCCCTAAGAATTATCATTTTTAACAACAGCTTCTGTTTTAGATTCTACTAAAAACTCTACCAGTATTGGTCTTTCACTTAGGATTCCCCCTATTCCTTTCTCTTTGCCCATATTCAGATATGGATCCTTGATATAGAAGGCAGTCTCTAGCCTGCACTCCAAATGTATTCTTGGCCTCTTCCTATTCTATTACTTTTCCCTCTCTGTTTGCTGTCAATACCTTGGTTCCTTGGAAAGTTTTCTCCAGTAAATTCCAGCCCATTCTTGCATATTCCCATCACTATAGGCAGAACATGCTTTCGACACTCCTGTGTTGGCTTAGTTCTTAGAATACTTTCTGCTATGTTATGAATACAACATTTTGTATGGTTATTGAGTTTACAATTGAATTCCTGAAGTCACTGCTGTTGACCAGCACATGGTCAAAAGGCAGTTTTCCAATGCTGAATGCCAACTCAAAATACATGACTACACTACAGTGACTGGGTAGTGTATTTCGAGTATCTGAGTTTGGTATTGTGTACTGAGATCGCGGTTCAGTGAATTACAGGGAATTAGCCCATTTCCTCACTGTAGTGCGATCTCTGAGTTGGTATATATAAGTTGCAGGGGGTGTGGGGGGTGCAAGGTGGCTTGCCTACCCTGCAAAATACACTTACTGTTGACTATGGAATGTCACACCATGTAAAGGTGCATAGCATGGGTGACTGATGTCACCTCCTGCTATGTTGAAAACATCAAACTACGGGTGTCGATATATTCACTTTTGACCTGGCCAGAATTTCACTGTTCCGGATTCAGGATTTCAGATCGACCATGTGACCGGTCGACCCATACAGTTTCCAGGTTTCAATAGTAAACCGGTTACTGTTATTCTCTTTAAGGATCTCCAACCAAAATCCCAGTCTCTCCTTATTTCTTGAGCTTCCCTCCTGTTTCATCATTGCCCCTTTCTACTTCGAATTACAGCTTTCAATTTGTGCTACGTATAGGAGTCTTAACTGTGAAATACCCCTTAAAATCAGGTAATCCCAAAGCACCTTGCTGAATTGGAAGGATCAACTTATCCTTCTTGACTCTTGTTCTCTTCCTCTCCAGATAAAATCCTTCAGCTCTTCATTAACTGCTATCCACAAATTATCTAGCTGATAAAAATATGCCTGACCTGTGTATAAAACTAAACAGACTAAAACATTTTCACTGCTTGTATCTTGCTATCCATATCAATAAAACAGAGATTCAATTTTCTCAGTTTTTGTGTTATATTTTGTTTAATCTCTTCCTACACACCCTTAGCTGCCATAACAGAATTCTTTTTAATCCATACTTCCAGGTACTTCATTTTATCATGTTCATAGGTGTTTACTAGGCTAACGACCACAAGGGCCTTTTTAAGCTTAGTCATGCATCCCAAATCTCTAACAAGTTCTGATACCCGTTCTGATACCCTTAACAAGTGTAAGCATGTCCCCATAAATGAGCATTGCTGAACCAAGTCATGTCTTGCACCAAAGCAGGACTTGAATTGTTTTTTGTTGAAAAGCTGCAGGATTATTCCCAGCTAGCGTTTTCTACTCACTTTTTGAGGTTTATTTCTTTTAGGTTCTTTAAATTTCTTGTCTGCTACCATCCAGGCAGTACACTTACTGAAATTTACTCAAAAAAAAAATCACTGGCTCTATTTTACAAATTTCGGTTTTCACACTGGGAGAGATGAAATTAAGCTGTTACTCAGTGTACAGACATCTTGAAAGTCTCAAATCCCGGAAGTCCTGAGCTTGAACTCATTTATTTTTTGCTGTTGGGGAATACCCAGCTCAAGAAAAAGTACTGAGTGGATGGGTCATCATCCAAGCAGCCAGGGCTATTACTGGCCTTCCTGTAACTAGAGCACCTGTAGTTAGGCCCTAACCCAATCCCTTGTGGCCATCATGAGCAACAGAGTCATTGCAGTTCATGCATCAACCATAAACAATGAAGGTTTGCCAAGCCCACTAACTCACTCCTGGTCACATCAGTACCATGCAAGCATCCCCGTGCTTGGTGATGATCAATTGAAGCCACTTTTCTCTCCTTAGAATGGGCAAGCTGGTGCCAGTCACTCACTTCCTTCTGTACCTACCAGACTTAACACCCAAGCTGCTTCCTGAACTTAGGTCATCTGGTACACAGCTAAAGCTTCATCTCTACATGAAAGAAAGTCAGGTCTAATGATCAGATTATAATCAACATTTATAATATACTTTCATATAGGCCCATTTCCATTCTAAACCATGATTATTAAGTGTTTATGTCCATAATGACTAAAAGAATGGCAAAGGTAATGCCAAAATAACAGATATAGATCATTGTGGTTTTGTGGAAGGGAGGCAAAAATTTGACAACATTAATAAAACAATGATGATCCAGAGGGAAGCAGAATGTAAGAAAATACAACTGTTATTGGTGGATCTTGATGATTCCCGCGGTGGTGCAGTGGTAGCGTTGTTGCCTCACAGCAAGAGGTTCTCCCACTCGATTCTCAGCTAGTGTGTGGGGAGTGCCTTCTGTGCGGAGTCTGCATGTCCTCCCCATGGGTCGAGTGGCATTCCGAAAGACATGCGTGAATGGGCATGCCTTCGTTGAAGGTTGGGCGTCGAGCTGGCAACCCGGCACCATGAAAATCTACTGTCAATCATTAGCGGACCTTAACCGGGAAAAGCCGAAAGACAACAACAATATTGGTGGATCTTGATGCACAGAAAGCATTTGGCAGAGTAATCTGGGAGTTTTATGAGTAGGGCAGTGGAAGCATTTGCATTCTATGATAAAATTATAGGGTTGATTAGGAGGACAGATCAGAAGTAAAACTGAAGTGGAAGAAGGCTTCCTCTCTGACAAGTTCTGTCTGAGCAGAGGAACCAGCAAGGGTGTCCTCTTTCCCCTTTGTTACTTGTGTTACACATTTAGAACCACTGGCAAAGAAAGTAAGGGACTCCGAAATTCAAGGATATAATTGGCATGGTAATCAAAAAAAGTGAGCTTTACTTATACCTGATAAAACCAGAAAGGACACTGATAAAACCAGAAACGGGCATTCATTGTTGTGGAACATTCTGAGACAGTTTCAAGTCTTTTTAGGATACACAATTAATGAAAATAAAACTGTAAACTATGTACCCATACACTTGGTTCAGCAATACTGATATTTATGGGGACATGACAAAATGAAGCACTTAGGAATATGAATTAAAAGGATTCAGTTATGGCAATTAATGGTACATAAGAAGAGACTAAACAAAACATAATAAAAAAGCTGAGAAAATGGAACCTCTACTTTATGGATATGAATAGCAAGATACAAGTACTGAAAATGTTTTTAGTCCCTTTAATTTTATATACAGGTCAGGCATATTTTCATTTACCAGAGGAGAAGTTGTGAATACCAATTAATGATGAGTTGAAGGACTTTATCTGGGAGGAGAAAAAGGAAAGAATCAAGTGGGATAAGTTGATCCTTCCAATAGAACAAGGTGGACTGCGATTACCTGATTTGAAGGGGTATTTCACACCTGCACAGTTAAGGCTCCTATATGTAGCACGAGCAGAAAGATACAATTCACAGTGGAAAGAAATGACAATAAAACCATGGGGAAACTCACAAAGCTAAGAGACTGGGATTTTGGATACAGATCCTTATGGAGATCAACAATAACCTTACAGAACATCAAAAATAGCATAATATATTCTAAGAACTAAGCCAACATGGGACTGGAGAAAGGATATTCTGCAGCTACGTATGACTGTAATTAGGGGTACAGAGAACAGGAAGGAGGAGGCTAGAATTTACTGGAGAAAACTAGCAAAGAAACTAAGGTAATGGGAGCAAATTATAGAGGGAAAGGTAACACAATAGGAAAAGGCCAGGGATTCATTTGGACTGCATGCTAGAGATTGCCTTCCCTATCAAGGATTGATATCAGAGTATAGGCAAAGGGAAAGAAATGGTGTAATCCTACGTTAAAGACCAGCAATGGTAGAGTTTCTAGGACATATAAAATATTGCATGATAACCACAGAAATCAATCAGCGGATGTTAGAAAGGAATGGGAAAGCAGACTGGATAAACAATTCACAAAGAAACAATGGGGGTATATGAATGCTTCACAAATACGCAACAAAGTCTACAAGATTTAGGCTCTGTTTGGAAGGGTTTACATGGGTATTTTTATACCCCAAGCAGACTCCAAATAATTTTACCTCAAACGTTGGAGGTGTGATGGGGAAGGAAAGAGGTAATTGGGAACCTACTTTTGGGGAGTATAATGAGTTGAAAAACTTTAAAAATTCCCTGGAGACTACTCTGTCAGAAATACTGGGTGAGCAAATCTGGTTGGATTGCGGCTAAGCAGGTATCCCATAGTGCACCAGTACAAACCCCAGATGTTGTTTGCTGCTCACTAGAAGAAATAACCATAACAGACAAACCTATACTAAAGGGTCTCCAACCAAAGATAACCAAAATATTAATATCTCCAGATTCTTCCAGGATAGGGGGCAGAAGGGTGGGTTGGTAAAAATGAAGGGTGAGATGGACTACAAACATGGAATGTTATGGTGAGTGCATAACTTCTTTATGTTGTGTAGTCCAATCTCACCTTAATTTTTACAAATGGGACAGCGTCCCTAGAGCCTTATTCTTGGGTGGCTCACTGGAAAATACTCCTGAGAACTATGGAGCCAAAGGATGCTCTACCCCTGGAAGCTAAATCCAATTTGTAATGTGTAATAAAAGTGTGAGGGGTAGCCCATGTAGCTGCTGCACAAATATTATCAAGTGGGACCCTGGCTTGAAAGACTGCAGAGGTAGACAGAGCAGAGACCTGGTAGAATGAGCCTTGATCTTGAAGGGTAAAGGTCTGCCCTCCGAATTGTAGACAAAGGCTATGCAACTGGAAATCCAATTAGATAGTGTCACTTTAGAAACTGGTAAGCCCAATCTGGATTCAGAAAAGGAAACTAATAGTTTATCTGATTTCCTAAACTCCTTGGAACGATGCAAATAAAACCGTAGCTGTCTATGGACGTCTAGCTGATGAAACAGATATTCAGCTGCATTACAGTGATTAGGGAAGAAAACTGGGAGTTCTATGGCTTGATTTAAGGTGGCGTGAGAACAAACTCTGGGGAGAAAGGTGGGGTTAGTATGCAGTGAGACCCTGTCTTTATGAAAGATCAAATAAGGTGGCTTAATAGATCAGGCTTATAACTCCGATACCTGTCTAGCTGATGTGATAACCACCAAAAACAAAATCTCCGACGACAAAAATTTCAATGAGGATGAGTGAGAAGGTTCAAACGGGGAAGACATCAGTTTGGACAACACAAAATTTAAATCCCAAGAAGCCACAGGTTCTTGGAGAGGTGGCCTCAACAAAGTGGCTCCTTTCTAAAAGGTCTTGCATAGCTTATGAGACATTAAATTGGTGTCTGGAAATCCTAAATGGAAATGAGAAATAGCCACCAATTGAACTGTGATAGTGGCAGTGGCAGATCCTTGCTGAAAAAGCTCAGAGAGAAATTCCAGAATTAAAGGGATAGAAGCAGTGTAGGGATCTACTTTCATTTTCTGTGCCCAAATAGAAAATCTTTTCCATTTACTGCCATATAGTCTCCTAGTTGAAGGTTTATGGGAGGATATAAGGATATGTGACACTGAGGAAGATACATCGTGAAGCCTGACTAGGGATGGAACTGGAGAAGCCACGCTGTCAATTTGAGGGTGTGGATTGAGGGATGTAGCGAACCTGACATGTGAGTCAACATATCTGGAGCTGGGTCCGGAATCCAAGGATCGTCCAGGAGAAGAGGCTCGGGGAAGGGGAACCAAACCTGACGAGGCCAGTAAGGAGCAATGAGGATTAACTTGCATCCCAGCCGTCTGGCTTTCTGAATCACTTTGGAAATGGAGGAAAAGCTTACAGAAGACCCAGGGGCCAATCGGGAGCTAGAGTGTCTCTGGGTGTCTCCCACGGAAAGGGAATGAGGGAAAAATAGCTGCTGCATTTGGCATTGACTGGACTGGCAAAAAGGTCGCAGCAAGGCTGTCCCCATTTGCGGAAAATCTGTTCTGCCGTTTTGGGTTTCAGAGACCACTCATGAGGCAGTAGGATCGCCCGGCTGAGCTTGTCGGCTATCACGTTAGTCAACCCTGGAATGTGCGTTGCTACCAGAAAGCACTGGGAAGAAGTCGCCCATTCCCAAACTTGCATGGCCTCTTGACAGAGTGGGTAAGATTTGGTACCGCCCTGTTTGCTGATATACCAAACTACCGACATGTTGTCTGTTTGTATCGCAATAGTCACTAGAGGAAGAAGGTCTTGAAGTGCTTGTAATGCCAGGAGCACCGCCCTCATCTCCAGAACATTGATATGCAGGTGAACATCGTGTTCTTGCCATGTGCCTTGAACAGTCCTGTCGAGATAATGCCCCCCCACCCGATCTGGGAGGCATCCATGGTCACAGTGGCGATGGGGTTGGACAGGAACAAAGGGGGTGCCTGTCAACTGGTTGGGTGCTATCCGCCAAAGGAGGTCCTCCTTGCATGATTCCGTCAGCAGAATAGGGTGATTCAATGGAAGATATTGGAAGGACCATTGGGAAAACTCTCATGTGCAACCTGGCTAATAGTACTAATAGGATGGTGGATGCCATAGTCCCGAGGAGCTGAAGAACCCACTTTGCTTTGACCTTCCGCAATGGGAGAAAACGTTGAATTTGAAAGATTAAATTTTGTGCCCTTTTGGCGGGAAGACGAGCTATCATGTTCACTGTGTCTACCTCTGCACCTATAAAATTCACAGATTGAGAGGGCAATAATGCAGATTTTTCCCAATTTATGGAGATCCCTAATTGAACACAAAGTTGAATAGTGGTGTCCCTGTTTTGGAGATGTAGATGCCTGGTGGGAGCGATCAGGAGCCAGTCGTCCAAGTACAGAAATACCTGGAATCCCTGATGTCTCAGGTGAACTGTCACTACTGCTATGCATTTGGTGAATACCCTGGAGGGCTGTGGTGAGACCAAAGGGCAAAGCACAAAACTGATAGTGACCTGCTCCCAGCTGGAAGCATAGATGGCTCCTGGACACCTTGTCCACTTTTATATGGTAGTAGGCATCCTGGAGATCTATTCAGCACATCCAACAGTCTTTCCCTAACAAAGGGAGTATCGACTGCAGTGTTACCATCCGGAACATGTCCTTCCTCATAGATCTGTTTAATCTGCTGAGGTCCAATATTGGCCTCCAGTCTCCTGTTCATTTTGGGACTAAAAAAAACCTGGAGTAAGTTCCGTATCCTATCTGGTCTGCTAGGACGGATTGGATGACTCTTTTTAAGAGCAACTTGTTGATCTCCACAGTTGCCCGATCCCTGAGATTGGGTGGTACATCTGGGATCTTCTTGGGAACAAACGGTGGAAGGGAAAGGGGTATGATATAGCCTCTGGTAACAACTCTTTGTACCCACTTGTCTTGGGTTATACTTAGCCAGGTTTCTGGATACAAAGAAATCAAATCCCCGACCGGCCCCAGAGAAACACAGTCAGGCCCCATATCAGGAACGCTGATAAGGCCATCCCCGAAAGGGGAAAATAATGAAATTTTACATGAAATTTTATATGTAATTCATATAATTTTATGTACATGTTCTGTATTGTTGTATGGTGTTATTCATTTGATGTTTTTTAGCATAGATACAACATTAGATTAATATTTTTTAAATGTCATTTTAATTTATTTATTTGAAAGTGGCAGCAGTTGAATATTTTGTGATGTCATTTTAACAATGTATAAAAGGGAAGTGATGACTTGTGTATACGACTCTGATGAAGCCTGGGATGTGCAAGTGAAAGCGCTTAGTCATGTTCTGTCATCATTGAATAAAGCAGTGTTTCGCCTTTCAGCATTGTGGTGTGCCCTACCTTTATTATTTTTTGGTTGCGGTTTATTCCTTGAGGAGATCCCTCTGCAATCTCGTGGCATGAGATAGTTCAATGATCGAAGAGTAAAAGCCACCGAACTGAAGACACGCTTCCCATACCTGTCCATCTGTCGAGACTCCTTACTCGGCGGATGAACAGAAGTCTAAGCAAGCGCCTTCTTAGTGGCCGCCACCACCACCATTTCATCTATGGGGACACCTTTGGACAATAATTCTTTATCTGGAGGGGCAGAAAGAAACTTGTTGGGTCTCCTAAGGGGCTGGCTCCACGGCATCGAGAGTATCCCATACCTTTCAATTAACTAAATCCATCAGTTCATCAAAAGGTGGAGCCACCCAAGAGGCAGAAGGTTAAGACCTGAAAGCCTTCAGGTATACCAAACTCCTCATCAGAAGGGTTAACAGTGGGCCAGCCACACCTCTGGTTAAGGATCTCCAGGATGTCCATGAAGGAGACATCATCAGAGGATGACTTGGGGGACCCTTCTGACTCCTCGAGGTCAGTGTCAGTTGTCAAAGACTCATCCCGGGAGTCAACATGCTTCCTCTTGCATGTCTTCTTCCTGGGGGGCTCCTCAGAAGGGCATTCCAGGGAGATCAAGGAATAGTGGGGGCCACCAGTCGGTGGCTCCTGAGGCTGAGGGTCTTTGCTGTCTCTGGAGAGAGTAGGGGCTGAGACCTAAGTGTGTGCTCTAGGAGGGAGAGTGCTGGTACCCTTGTAACTGGTGACTTGGACAGCAAGCTCCTCATCATCTCGAATGCCTACCTCTCTGGCTCAGAGGACCTCTCCAGCTCCGAAGAGACCGAGGATGCCATCGGCACCAGAGCTATCGGCTCTGAGATAGACGCAGTGTCCAAACTCACCCTAGCCAAAGCGCTGAGAGGGAGACTCAGAACCGAAGAAGACAGATTCCAACCTTTCCTGTCAGCGCCGACCAGAGATCTTCGGCCCCTGGACACAACTGACGACACCGAAAGTGTCGGAGCAGAGCTCAGCTCCGAAGCGACCGCAAGTGGAGCTGGAGCTGAGGGTTGCACCAATGGCACCAAGCCCTCTGACTCCGACAAGCCAGCTTGGCTCGGAGGAGGAATAGCAATCAAGGGTATAACGGGTTTCATAGGCTCCAGAACAGACTGGGTCAGAGCAGACAATTTAGATACAGCAAACGACTTCAGCAGTCTCAGGACCACCCCCTCTACATCTTCTTCTGAAAGGCTCCTGGAAGACCTGGAGGACACAGTCGGGGATCTTGATCTTGGAGAAATAGCAGGTTCCATAAATTCAGTAGTCGGCTCAGACAAACTAGGATCCAACCCTGTCACCACAATATTGCTCTCAGTCGGCTCCGAAGGCAGTGGAGCCGATGAGGCCGATTTTGCCACTTTAGGAGGTGGCTCAGAGACACCAGCCGGTGCCGGAGAAGGTCTTTTCGAAGACTTAGACTTAGCAGATTTAGTAGACTTGGAGGAAGAGGAAGAGCTAGACAAGGTTTCCTCAAAGGAAGGCTTTAAAAGACCCTTTAGAATTAGCTTGTTCCTTCTCTCCTGTAACACTCTAGGGGAGAAGGCATGACAAAACAAGTAGGTCTCTTGCAAATGGAAGGCCTCTAAGCAATAGACACATACACCATGACCATCCGTCAATGACATTTTTTGGGAGCACTTCATGCACTTCTTAAAGCCCAAGGCTTGTGCTCCTTAACCTCTTTAGACATACACACAAACGAAAGGAGAAGAGAAGTAAAGGAGAGGACTAGGTCCTGTAACTTAAATGGGCCTAGCCCTGAAGGAGGCAGAAACACCACGAGGACTAGGTCCTCTAACTAAAACAGCCTAGTCAAGAAAGGAAAGGGACACCTAGGTCTTCTAACTTAAACAGACCAGCGAAAATTCACATACACAGAAAACCCTTTCACACAGAAAACCCTGAATTTGCTAATGATTAATAAAGGACGCTGAAACTGGAGTTTCAAACAACAAACTCCACCGCCGTAAGAATCAATACCAGCGGATAACTGCCAAAAACCAAACTGCTCTACAAAACTGTAGACTGGAAAAAAATGTTAGCGTTATCAAGCTATCCACACTAACAATAAGTATAAAACTGGTACACAGGATACCACAAAGTACATTAACAGGCCCAAGGCCAATAATTGCACCAAGGGGTGCAAAAGAGCTAATTACCTAAGAATTAGTAACCAACACTAACAAATACTAATGCAACAACAACTGTACTACACTAACATAACTCTGAACAAGATTTTAAACAATGTAAGCAAGAAAAAATGTATAACTTAGCCACAGCCAAGAGAAGCACAACCGAACTCGTTGATGCAGCAAATGAGATCTGGGGTTTGTACTGGTGCACTATGGGATACCTGCTTAGCCACGAGCCAACCTGAAATCTTCGAGCATATAAATCAGCCGAGTCGGAGCCGAGGATCGGCGCCGAACCCAAACGTAAAAATAAAGGTGAGATTGGACTACACAACATCAAGTATTAGAAAATGAAAATCAAAGTCTAAACCAAATGTACTAGAAGTAACACATACAGTAACAGAGATAGAAAGAAAGTACAGGTGTGTACACTTACCATAAATGTAGATGTTCGAATGTATTCACTGTTGGAGTCATTACATTTGGGTTATCTGCCTGTAGGTAGCCCTCAGCCGGCCTGAATACCAAAGTCTTGGATTCCTGTGTCAGATGGTGTCTCTTCTTCCATGACATCAGGTCGTCAGGGGTATAAAACATGCAGCGGACACCATTACATCAGTTTTTCTTGCCCCAGATGTCAGGTGCCCTCATAATGGGAAGCAATTACATGTTAGGTTACACCTCCAACAAAAAGCAAACACACCAGAAAGCTTAAATACACCAAACAAGAAGGAAGGTAGAGCCAAGAGAAGTCAGGGGACTGGAGAGAGGGTAACCAGACTGCAACAGTGAAAACACTCGAACATCTACATTTATGGTAAGTGTATACAACTGTACTATGTTCTTCATGTTTCACTGTTGCAGTCATTATATTTGGGTTGATTCCAAAAGCTAAAGAAAGGAGGAGGCATTTAGAGAGCATAAGGACCAGCTATTAAGCCCTGCAAGGTTTAGAAAAAATAGGCATGAGGTAATGCTTGGTGAAGGTATGTACAGAGCGCTCCAGGTAGCAGCTTCTAGAATGTCCCTGGTAGGCACTCCTCTGAGGAAGGCTGTAGAGGTAAAGTACAGTTTTGTACCTACCATAAATGTAGATGTTCGAGTGTTCACCCTGCTGCAGTCATCACACTTGGGTTATCCTGTCGTCAGGCGGTCCCCGCAGTCGGCCGGATTTCCAAAGTCTTGGTCCGACATTGGTTGCTGTCGCGTCATCCCTGACGTCGGTGCGCCAGGGGTACATATATTGCAACCAACGCCATTTTCTTCAGTTTTTCTTGCCCCAGATGTCAGGTGCCCCCAAAAAGGTGATCCAAATTAGTACCAGAAGGTGTGAACATTGTACAAACACAAAATCCCTTCAGCTATAAGCAAATACATCAGAAAGGCATAGCAAAGATTTAGCCAGTAGATCAGAGGGGTTGGAGGGAGGGTAACCTGGACTGCAGCAGGGTGAACACTCGAACATCTACATTTATGGTAGGTACAAAACTGTACTATGTTCATCGTGTTACCCTGCTGCAGTCATCACACTTGGGTTGAGTCCCAAAGCTAAGGTAGGGTGGAGGCATCATAGAGGGTTAGTGGAGGCAATGAGGCCCTGCAGAACTGCAGTGGCGAAGCCTGCCCTGGACTTAGAATAAAGAGGTAAGTGATAGTGTTTGGTGAAGGTGTGTAGAGGTGAAGGTGTGTACAGAACTCCAAGTTGCAGCTTCTAAAATTTCCTTGGTAGGAACCCCCCTGAGAAAAGCAGTAGAGGTAGCTGTTGCCCTGGTTGAGTGGGATCTAATGGTAGGAGGAACTGGTTTCCCATGATGGGTATAGCAGAATCGTATGCAATGGCCTATCCATTTAGAAATGGTTTGCTTGGATATGGCCCTCCCTTGAGAAGCTGTAGCATAGGAAACAAAGAGATGGTCAGTTTTTCTGAAAGCCTTAGTTTTATCCAAGTAGTAACGAAGTTGCCTGTGAATGTCCAAGGAATGTAGGAGTCTCTCACCTTTGTTCTGTGGATTGGGGAAGAAAGTGGGTAGGTGGATGGTTTGATTTAAAGCTACACTGGAAACCACCTTAGGCATGAAGGAAGGATTAGTTCATAGAGAAACTCTGTCTTGATGGAAAATGAGGAAAGGTTCCACTGCCATAAGTGCCTGTAATTCTGAGACTCTCCTAGCAGAAGCTATTGCCAGGAGCAGGGCAGTCTTCCAGGATAGGAACTGAAAGTCTGCAGAAAAAGCTGGTTCAAAGGGAGGTAGCATTAGTTTTTCCAGAACAAAGTTGAGGTCCCATGTTGGTGTAGGGGCTCTTCTAGGTGGTCTAATGTTTTTTGCCCCTCTGAGGAACTGCCTTAGAAGTGGATTGGAAAATAAAGGTGGATTAGTGTCGTAGTGAGCTGAAATAGCTGAAGCATGGATTTTAATAGAGGAGAAGGAAAGTCATTTATGCAACATCTCAGCTAAATACTGCAGAATGTGAGGCATATGAGGCTGAGTTGTGTTTTGGCCTTTAGCTTGGTTTCAAGCACAAAACCTTTTCCATTTGTCCGAGTAAGCCTTCCTGGTGCTTGGCCTCCTGGCCTCTAGAATAACATCCAGTACTGCTTGTGAAAGAGGGGCTGGTGGGATGCTTAATTGATTTGCCATGCAGCCAGGTTTAAGGTTTTGATCTGGCTGTGTAGAATCTGCTTGTCTTGCTGCGTGAGTAAATGAAGAATTTGAGGCAATATCCATGGTGGGCTGTGAGCCATATTCTTCAATAGCAGGTACCAGTGCTGGCGTGGCCAGTCTGGGGCTATGAGAATCATTCGAGGTTTCTCCTTTTTGACCTTCAAAAGAACCTTTGTGAGAAGAAGCAATGGAGGAAAGGCATATGCTGTCAGGTTTTTCCAACTGAAGGAGAGAGCGTCCACTTTTCAAGCTTGATGGTGGAATGTCCTTGTACAAAATTTTGTCAGCTGGTAGTTTTGAGGACTGGCAAACAGGTCTATATTTAGTAGACCCCATCTTTGAGTTATCAGTGTAAATATTTGTGGGTCTAGCTTCCACTCGTGGGGATCTTTGATGTTTCTGCTTAGGTCGTCTGCCAATGTGTTTTTCTGTCCTGGCAGGAATTGGGCCTGTAACTGGACTTGATAGGCCAGAGCTGTGTTCCATAAGATTATTGCTTGCCTGCAAAGAGGGTAGGAATGTGTGCCCCCTTGTTTGTTTATGTACCACATTACTGTGGTGTTGTCCATCTTTATTGCAAGTTGTCCTGGCTGTAGTAGATCCTTGAAGGCTGTCAGAGCTTTCTGTACAGCTAGCTCTCTTTTTGGTTTATGTGCAGTTTTCTTTGTTCTGTAGTCCATAGGCCTTGAATGCATTGCCCTGCCATGTGTGCCCCCAGGCATAGTCTGAAGCATCTGTTGTGATAGTTTGCCTGGGTGGGGGCAAGATGAAAGGCTGACCCTTGTTGAGGTGACATGCCTGTGCCCACCATAGGAATTCCTGTTGAAGGCAGGGAATGAGAGATATCACTGTGTCCAAGCTGTGGCTGTGTTGAGACCATACGCTTTTTAGGTACCACTGTAATTTCCTCATATGCAGTTTTGCAAATGGTATTATCAGAATGCAAGATGCCATGAAGCCCAAAGCCTGCAGAATTTTTCTTGCAGTTAATTGGGTCTTTGTTGCCATTGTCTTGAAATATTGAGTGAGTTGTAATTGCTTGTCTGGTGTAAGATAAGCCTTCTGGGCAGTTGTGTCCAAGCTGGCACCCAGGAATGTCATTTTTTGTGAGGGTACTAGTTTTGACTTCTTTTCGTTTACTGTGTACCCCAGACAATGTAGTAGATGCTTCACAAAAGCCAGATGTTGTAAGAGAATGTCTTTTCTTTCTGCTTGGATGAGGCAGTCGTCCAGATATGGATATATTTGAATTCCTCTTTGTCTGCAGTATGCAATTACTGGTGCCAGGCATTTTGTGAATACTCTGGGCGCAGTAGATAAGCCAAAGGGCAGTGCAGAGAATTGATAATGGGTTGAACCTGCAATGAAAAGGAGGTATCTTCTGCAACTTTGTCTGACTGGGACATGCAGGTATGCCTCCTTGAGGTCCAACGTTACCAGCCATGCTTCCTTGCCCAACATGGGAAGTAGCTGCTGTAGTGTTAGCATCTTGAATTTGGGAACTTGTAAGTAAATGTTTAGAATTGAAAGGTCCAGAATTGGTCTCCAAGCATTTTCTTTCCTGGGTACTAGGAAGAGTCTTGAGTAAAATCCTTCGCCTTGCTCTTTAGTTGGTACCCTTTGAATGGCTCTCATGGCCATGAGAGCTGTAATTTGTTTTTGAGCCTCTGCCCATTGATTTTGTGGCAGGTTTGGCATTCCTCTTTTTATTGGCAAGGTGTGAAAGTGGAATCTGTATCCTCGTAAAATTATGTCTAGTACCCATTTGTCCTTTGTGACCATGTGCCAGTTGTCTGCAAATAGTGCTAGTTTTCCCCCCAAGGGGGCTGACAAAAGAGCTTTGTTTGGCCAGCTGAGGTGCAAGTCATTGAGTTTGCCTTCTGGTGGGTTGTGACCTGTCTTCTCCTCCCTTCTGGGTTGGAGTGCCCCATTGGCGAGGCTTATACTGAGCTTGTGGTTGTCCTCTGCCCCTTGGGCGCCTGTATTTACCCCTCTGAGGCCTGTCAGTGGCTGGAAAGGACCAATTTTTTGTTGGCCAGATTCTGCTGAAGCGAGGGGGTTGTACTTGTAAAAAATCTTTTGACTGTCTGCATTGATTTCGCCTAATCTTCCATTTTCTTTAAAACTTCTTCTGCTTTAACACCAAAAAGAACATCCTGCTGTAAGGGAGCATCTAATAGTTTTGCTTTAACATGATCAGGCAGACTTTGTTCTTTTAACCAGGCATGCCTACATATAACTGATCCAGTGACAGCTACTCTGCAGGAGGCCTCTAAAGAATCAAACCCACATTGTAAGGTATGTTTGCCCACCTGCTTGGTGGCGTGCAACAAATCCTGTACTTCTTTCATTTCAGATTGTTGAGGTAAGGTGGTTATCTTTTGTTTTAACTGAGAGATCAGAAATTGCTGACACTTAAGCATATGAAATTGACAGTTTAGTGCTCTCATAGCTAAAGTGGCTGAGGTGTAAACCTTTTTCCCCCCATCTGTCTAGTGCTCTTGAATCTCTTTCAGAAGGTACTGGATTTTTAGCCATGGAAGCCTTAGCATAGGGCCTTGAACAGGAGACTGAAGTGAAGCCTTTTTCGATTTAGAAGGAGTCTTCGACTTGGAAAACGTTTTGACTGTAAGAGTCGTCGGTCCGAAAACGCCTTCAGAAATCGATGGCGTTTCAGAAGTACCGACGTCCTTGGAAGGTAAATCATTGGTAGGGCCTGAAGTAAAAGGCTGCGTCGGCCTAGTACATTCCGACAAAATATCTGTAGCGGTCTTGGGTTCCAGAACTGCGGTAGTCAGAGGCTGCGTCGGAGCCTCACTGATAACCGGAGACCGGATCAACCGAGGCCTCGGAATCAGGCTTAGGCCTTGGCTGTCGGTCCTTGTCCCTGCGCTTTTTGTGTACGCCGGTAGTCGGAAGCTCCGACGGCATGTTATAGTTAAATTTTCTACCAAAAAAGTGTCTTGCGAAATCAAGTCGTCTTTTAATAGTACGTTTATTAAATCTAGCACAACAACAACAACAAGAAGTGACGTTGTGATCAGGGCCTAGACAAGGTATGCAATAAGAATGAAAATCCTTATGAGGTATTTGCTTCCCACAAGAAATACAATTGTTAACTTTTTCTGACATCAGACTGAGGCAAGAAAAGTTTCCCCAATGGGGTACTTAACTTCCTAAAAGACTTCGGTCTGAAATTCAAATTAGAAAATCTCAGGAGTCGGCCGACCGGCACTTGCGAACTGCTTCTGCTTCGGGCACTGTGCGGCAAGAAAGACTGAAGAAAATGGCGTCGGTTGCACTATATGTACCCCTGGCGCACTGACGTCAGGGATGAGGCGACAGCAACTGATGTCAGACCAAGACTTTGGAAATCCGTCCGACTGCGGGACCGCCTGACGACAAGATAACCCAAGTGTGATGACTGCAGCAGGGTAACATGATGAACATCTGCAGCTCTGGTGGAATGTGATCTTATCCCCTGTGGGGTAGTCTTTCCATGGTGCTTATAGCAGAAATGAATGCAATGGGCTATCCATTTAGAAATGGTTTGCTTTGAAATGGCCTTCCCCTCTGCCCTGTAGCAAAGCCAACTAGCAGCTGTTCAGATTTTCTGAGAGGCTTTGTCCTGTCCAAATAAAATCTAAGTTGTCTATGCACGTCCAGAGAGTGCAATATTCGTTCACCTTTGTTTTGTGGATACGGGAAAAAGGTAGGCAAATGAATGGACTGATTTAGGGCCACACTTGACACCACCTTGGGCATAAAGGAAGGACTATTCCTGAGGGAAACCCTGTCTGCATGGAAGATAATGAAGGGCTCCACTGCCATGAGGGCCTGTAATTCAGACACTCTTCTTGCTGAAGTGATGGCTAGAAGGAAGGCCGTTTTCCAAGAAAGAATTTCAACTCTGCAGTTGCAGCTGGTTCAAATGGAGGGACAGTGAGCTTTTCCAATACAAAGTTAAGGTCCCAAGGCTGGAGTAGGGGCTCACCTGAGGGGGGGTCTTAAACTTCTGTCCCTTCTGAGGAACTGCTTTAGCAGGGGGTGAGAGAAGAGGGATGGTTCAGTATTATTATGCTGAAATGGCAGAGGCATGAATTTTAATGGACAAGAAGGACAGGTCCTTGTGGAGCATTTCTGTTAAGTACTGAAGAATATGAGGTAAGCTGGGCACTGTTGTGCCCATTCCCTGAGGTTTGCTCCAGGAACAGCATCTTTTCTACTTTTCAGCATAAGATTGTCTAGTGCTAGGCCTCCTTGCTTCCAGAATAACATCTAGCACCTGCTTATTGAGGGATGTTATTGGAGAGCTCAAGGGATTAGCCAGGCTGCAAGGTTCAGGGTTTGAAGCTGAGGGTGCAGAATCTGGCCCACCTGCTGGGACAGCAGGGAAGGTGTCTGAGGTAGGTGCCATGGCTCCAGCAGTACCATACTGCGCAAGAGGGTATACAAATGCTGGAGTGGCCAGTCTGGTGCAATCAGTATTGTCCGAGAGGCTTTCCCAAGTAAAGGACAGGGCATCCACTTTCCAAGCTTGACTGTGAGGAGTCCTTGTGCAGAATATGTCCAATTGGTAGTTCCAGGGGGAGGCAAACAGGTCTATCTCTGGAGTCCCCCATTTGTTCCTCAAGAGGGTGAATATTTTTGGTTCCGGTTTCCATTCGTGCGGGTCCATGAGATTTCTGATTAGGTCGTCTGCCAGTGAATTTAGCTTGCCTGGCATGAATTGAGCGTGAAGGTGCACTTGGTAGCTCAAGGCTGTGTTCCACAGAGCCATGGCTAGTCTGCAAAGAGGGTACAAGTGGGTTCCTCCCTGCTTGTTTATGTACCACATAACTGTGGTTTTGTCTGTCTTAACCATTAATTGTCCTATAAGGATGTGGTCCTTGAAGGTTGTCAGGGAATTCTGTACAGCTAATATTACTTTTTGGTTGATATGCAGGTGCATCTGACTCAGGTTCCAGTTGCCCTGAATGCACTGTCCTGCCAAGTGAGCCCCCCATGCATAGTCTGATGCATCTGTTAGGGTTTGGGCAGCAGGGGTTAGACTGAAAGGGAGCCCCTTGTTGAGGTGGCAGGCCTCTGCCCACCAAAGGAACTCTGTCTTTATACAAAGAATGATAGGAATCATTGTTTCCAGGTCCTGAGAATGTTGGCACCATAGTTTTTTTTCGATACCATTGTAGTTTCCTTATATGCAGTCTTTCATATGGAATTAGTAGAATGCAAGAGGCCATGAACCCCGGGGTTTGCAGAATTGTCCTTATAGATAGCTGGGTCTTTGTGGCCAGTAGTTTGAAGTAGGCTGACAAATAAACTTGTTTCTCTGGAGTGAGGAAAGCCATCTGGGAAGTTGTGTTCAAGCTTGCTCCCAGGAAAACAATCTGTTGACAGGGTACCAGATGAGATTTCTTTTCGTTTATGGTGTACCCCAGTGAGGTTCGAAGTTTCTTTACAAATGCCAGATGTTTTAATAGCATGTCTTGGCTTTCTGCCTGAATCAGACAATCGTTCAGGTATGGGTATATTTGAATATTTCTCTGCCTGCAAAATGCAATGGCTGGAGCTAGATACTTTGTGAATACCATGGGCGCAGTAAATAAGCCAAAGGGAAGTGCAGAGAACTGACATTGCATGGAGCCTGCTCTGAAGCGTAGGTATTTCCTACAAGATTCCCTTACTGGAATGTGCAGATAAGCTTCCTTTAAGTCTAAGGTTGCCAACCAGGCATCTTTGCCCAGCATAGGAAGTAGCTGTTGAAGTGTTAGCATTTTGAATTTTGGGATTACCAAAAAGGTGTTTAGAATAGAGAGGTCCAGGATAGGATGCCAGGAGCTGTCTTTTCTGGGTACCAGGAAAAGTCTTGAGTAAAAACCTTGTCCCCTTTCTTCTGCTTGGACAGGTTGGATAGCCCTGATACTTAGAAGAGAGAGAACCTGCTGTTGAGCCTCCGCCCACTGATTTGGGGGTAGGTCTGGCCAACCGTTTGGGGTTGGTAAGGTGTGGAAGTGGAATCTGTATCCCTGGAAAACTATATTTAAAAAACATTTGTCCTGGGTAATGAGTTCCCAGTTTTTTGCATGCAGGGCGAGCTTTTCTCCTAAGGGAGCAGGCAGTTGAGCAGGGCTTGGAAGGGATAAGTCATTGTGACATTTTTCCAGAGGGTGGCATCTTACTACTTCCAGCTTTGGAAGTGGGAGCCCCCCACTGCTTATGCCTGTGTGTAGCCTGAGACTGTAGCCTAGGTGGTCTGCTGTTCCTGGGTTTGGACTGAGAAGGCCTGGAAGAGACTGGAAAGGACCAATTCTTAGAAGGCCAATGCCTACTAAATCTGGGAGGCTGTACTTGCAGGAAATCTTTAACAGTTTGCATAGATTTAGTTTTTTCGTCAATCTTTTTAAGGACTTCTTCTGCTTTGTTGCTAAACAGGCAGTCTTGGCTTAAGGGAGCATCCAGTAATTTAGCATTAACATGGTCTGGCAAGTTTTGCTACTTAAGCCAAGCATGTCTTCTAAGTACAGACCCAGTGACAGCAGCCCAGCAAGATGCTTCTAAAGAGTCAAAACCATATTGCAAAGTATGTTTACCAATTTGTTCAGCAGAATGCATTAAATCCTGTAATTCTTTACGTTCAGCAAAGTCAGGAATCAACATCATTTTCTGTTTAAGTAGCCCCATAATATGTTGCTGATACTTGCAATTTAAGGCCCTAACGGCCAAAGTAGCAGAGGTGTATACCTTCTTACCCCATCTGTCCATGGCCCTGGAATCTCTATCAGAGGGGGTAGGGTTTTTGGCAGCAGTAGCCTTAATGCCTTTTGGTCCTTGAGAAATGGTCTCTGGATCCGCAGTAGGATTCCTGAAGAGGAACTTGTGAGAGTCAAGTACTCTATAATACCGGTCAGGTTTTCTGGGAGCTGGAGGTTAAGGGTCTGGGGCCAGGCTAGATTCCAAGAAGGCATCATCTACAATGTCCAGAACAGGAGAGATAGGTAAGGCCTGTGTTGAGGGAGAAGTAAGAATTCCCTAAGCCTCTTTTTGGAGTCAGAGTAATCCTGGCTTTCCCAGCGGAAATGCTTCCTAAGAGTGTGCAAGGTTTCACCAAAAAAAAAATCTTCTGGAAGGGAAGCAGAGGGAATGGAATCCTCATAGGTAGATAAGGGCAAATCTGGTAATCAGAAGAAACAGAAATTTCAGAATCCTGATCAGAAGAATCAGGAGGAAAATCAGTTCTAGGTCTCTTAGAGGGGGAAGGCTGGCTTTCCCTAATTAAAGTAAGAAGGTCTTCAGCCATTCTAAGCATTTGTTTTTTAGGCATATGGGCCTGACCATGCGGTTTGGACGCCTGTTTTCTAGGCATGGGTCGAGTTTTAGGCCTTGAAGAAGAAGATGGCGTCTGTTTGAAATACAAATCTGTAGGCCTGAATACACCCTCAGAAGCTGGTGCCTGCACAGTGGCTCCGGACCCATCCAAGATAGAAACATCCGCAGGTTCCATATTCGAAGAAGCATCTCGCGGCATACCAAACTCTGAATGGGTCTCAGTAGAGGCCTGAGAATCTGAAGTAACGGGTATCAGGGGCTGCGAAAGCACCTCACTGAGTACCAGCGAACTGGCGACTACCTTAATGGAAGTGTCATCGGTAGTTTTGGACCTATGCGGTCTGTCTCTGTCTTTATCTTTACGTTTGTTTTGAATATCGGTAGTTGGATGGCTTACCAAAGTCATTTCTGGATAGTTAAACCGAGTACCAAAATAATTTGCTGCCAAAATAGGCAGACGTCAAATAGTTTGGGGGTTGAATAAAGCACAAAACATACAGCGAGGGACGTTGTGGTCTGGGCCTAAGCAAGGAATGCAGTACGAATGAAAATCTTTATGAGGTATTTGCTTTCCACACGTAATACAATTGTTAACTTTTACTGACATCGGTTAAAAGCAAGAAAAAGGATCCCCAACGGGGTACTTAGCTTTATTCGAAGACTTTGGTTCTGAAACTCGAAAACAAAAGTTTCGGGAGTCGGCCAAACGGCACTTGCAAACTGCTTCTGTTTCAGGCACCGCACGGCAAGAAAGACTGATGTAATGATGTCGGCTGCATGTTTTACACCCCTGACGACCTGACATCATGGAAGAAGAGACAGCATCTGAAGCAGGAATCCAAGACTTTGACATTCAGGCAGGCTGAGGGCTACCTGCAGGCAGATAACACAAATGTAATGACTGCAACAATGAAACACGAAGAACATCTGAAAATGGGATCTTTTGAGAAGGGTAGGAGCAAATTACATACAGAAAAATGGGAATTGCGGGAATTATACATGCAAAATAATGTTTTGGAGGAGGAATGAGGTTTAAGGGAAGGCAGGAATTGAATGAGCTATGTAATGTTTGACTGACAGTGACTATGCATTGCAAGTGATGTATAATGTCTGCAACTGAAAACAAGTTAATATGGTTTGTTTTCATTTACATAAATGTATGATTGCCTATATCGTATGTGATACTTCAATAAAGATGTTTCTTGTTTAAAAAATGCTTATAAAATTTTAAGAGTGTTAGACCGTATTTTATTAAACTATTTTACTGTAGTGTGCTTAGATTTAAGTATATTAATTAAAATGAACTGAAGGTAAATGTTATTAGAATTGAACTGCTAATGCCAACTACAAAGCGTTGTTGAAATGCATTTCACAGGTCAAGTCTTAGTACCTAGCTAAGAAATATGGAACCAAATGAAATGTTACGCACATGTAGCATAATACATCTGCAACTGTGTGGCAAGGATAATAGAAAAGATGAATTACTGTTATAAATGGATGAAAATGGAGATTCCACTGTCAAAGCACTGTTAAATGTACACCACAAGGCCACTCAGTATGTAGGTAAGGAACATGACATGACACAAATGGAATACATTGGAAAAAATCTTGTAAATAGTTTCTGCATACTTACAAATGTGCAATGTACTCTCTAACATTTGTGTTAACATGAAAATTAATGTAAGCTATTCATCTGTACATAACAGCAATGAGAGTAGTAGTGCATAGAGCTGAAAGAACATTTAGTTTGGAAAGATTAATTATGCAACTAAGCATATCATATCATACATATATAAACATAAGTCTCAGCAGCTCAAAAAGAAGCACACTCACATGTGGTGCAGAAGGCTGTAGTTTCTATTTTCCTGTACTGACAGATACTGTACCCCTGGATATGCCATCCTTCAAATTATACATTAAACCAAGGGGTGGTAGCTCAGGTGAATGCAAAAGATCCCACAGCAAATTTCAAAAAGAGTAGAGTAGTTCCCTGGTGCCCTGGGCAAGGTTTTCCTAGTCAGTGTGAATACCAACCTTGGGTCTTCCCCTGAAGAGAGGCTACTGGCCTACTATGACTAATCCAGTCAACAAAGTGAAAATAAGCAAATAAAATTAACATTTTATCATGGTAAGCATAACTAAGTGAGGAAATCAGTACCATTTCATTTGGTTCCCTCTGAGAAGATGAAAAAAAAAAAAAAAGATCAAAATTGCCTGTCTGGAACATAGCTATCAAGAAATATTTGCATCTGTTTATATCATCAAATCACAAAGCATTGCAATAAATGTACTACAATGGATATGCAAATGTCCAGTTTTTGAAAGCACTGTGAAATACAAGTTGAATGGGTTAGTCACTACCAAATAAGGAATGTAGCATGACCCAAATGGGACGTACAGGAAGTGAGATGTAACTTGTTTCTGCCAGTTTATGGATAACTGCCAAACTAACAACTTCACTGAGAACTTGAAATTAAAGCACATTACAAGGTGCAACAGGGTATGAAATTTATACTTGTACCAATGCTACCTATTTTCAGACTTCCAGAGCTGGAAAGATATTCATATTTCTAGGACTGATTAAAAACAAAAATATACATATTACTTATTAGCATACTGTGATAACTATGTACATAAGTGAATGGTCACTGCAGTAATGCCTTGATAGATTTACCGAAAAAAAAATGAAAATTAGATCACAATAAGCTGCATGAAGCCTGCATAAGGTATATTCTTTTACTTGGCAAATAGCTAAAAATTATTAATTACTGCTAAAACTATGTGAAAATGGACATGCTAATGACCATTTTGCACTGATAGACAGACAGCATAAACAGGTCCAGTGAGCAGAAGCTAACAAATGTGACATGACAAAAATGAGATGTACGATATTATAATTTTCACAGCAGAATTAAGAACATATGTCATGTGTTAATATTTGTATTAATAAATTAAATCAGAAATATCAATTTTATATTATGCCAAGAAACTATGCATTAATACTTGGTGTAAAACTAGTACAGCTTTCAGAACTATTGATAGATGTTTAATGGATATAATTACTACAATTTTATAATCATACCCAGCACAGAATTAAGCCAACATAACTGCATCTCACTAACATGAAAGTTAAATATCCACAAAGAAAAATGCTGTTAATATGTTACTGCTGTTGGAGAGATTGATACTGGGATATTTGTTCAACTTTACTATAATTTTTTTTTGCAACATTTAACGTCCACTGTTAAATCAAGGTTAGGGATGAAATAAAAACTTAAAATAACCAATTACAAGGATGACCGTGTTCTCGATGTTTAGCTATACATCACAAAATGCTCCAGGACTACATTTCTAGAAAAGTAATTCAGGTGAAAACTCTCCAGAAAGGAAACCCTCATCTGCCAGGAGGTATGACAATATACTGCTGCTTGTTGTAAATGAATTAAAATGACTAATTTTAAAGTACACAAAATAAAATGAGTTCCTAATACAATCACTTCTCTAAAACAACATTATATGAAGAAAACAGTGTCTACAGCAGTTCAGTTAATTAGAAATGAAAATACATTCATGTTGGAATTGTCATAATGTAATAAAGAGAGATAAAAAGTAATAATGTAATAATGCAGAGTTAAAAATTAATCAGATGTGGGAAAATACAGAGGTAATCTTTAGCAGAAGAGAGAGATGTGCGATTTATTTCTTTCAAGAAAACTTCTTAATGTAAAAGCATGAATGTGTGAGAACTCTACATAAGCAAGGTCACTGTTGCAACAGTATCCATTAAGTACATCAATCAGACACACCCTGACATTCATCTGACCAATCTGACTCCCCAGACCTCCACAGACATCAAGAAAAGGCCCATGTCTCCCATATATGGACAGACACTCATCACCCCGGAAAAATGGGGCATCAGCCCATGTTATATACTAGTCTTTTTTGACAGCTAGCCTCATGTCAGTCACATCCTATATGTGGAAGAGCTGACTTTGTTACAAACTTTAGGGTAACATTCCCCCCTGCAGCATTCCACCAAGATGTACTGGGCTTCTGTATTGGAAATAACAGAGGGATCATCCAGAGAAAGAGGGCAAGTTGAAAACTACTGCAACAATGACCCTTATCCAAACAACTATTGTTACAAAGAGATCTCAAACAATTGTAACATCAGTGCTACAGTAGTATTCATAACATATGGGAAACAGACCTCTAAAGCTCCCCAAAGATGGGGAAGGAATACCTTCCTGCTCCTGGTGTGCTTACACAAAACATACCATGGAAGGAATGCCACTCCAAACCCTACTTTACAGTTGGATTGGACTATTTTTATTTAACATTTGTTTACTGGGAAAGTCCGACTGGACATAGCTGTCCATTTTCAGCAGAGGCCCAGGGAGAAAAGCTCCAGAACATTTGGTAAGATACAATACACAAGATGCTTACATAGCATAGTGGTTTAGGCATACAATTAGAAGATAAAATAAGCAATAACATATGATTGTATAGACATACAGTAGTCTAGTAGATGTAATACTGAAGTTGTAAAGAAGAGAAAAAGAAAAACAAAAAAACTACTGAACAATGTCAATGAGGAGGTATTGACAAGTTCATATAATCAATAATAAAATAAGGGAAAGTTATTCAAATTAATGTAGGGGAGAGACAGGACAGAGGGGAGTATGTAGTTGTGAGTAGGATTCTAAAGTGAGACTATATACAATGCATCTGTGGGAGTTTTAGAGAAGATGTTACATAATGGATGAGGGAAAGGCATGGGCAAGGTGTTAGAATATATCAGCAAGGTACTATGAAAGTTGCATGATCAAGAGTTGTTTAGGTGAGAGCTAAGCTGTTTTTTGAAGATGGTTTTATTAGATTGAGCCCTGATTTTGAGTGGTACAGAGTTCCAAGTCTTGGCAATGTTAGAATACAGGGAGTCACTAGAGCTGTAATGGCTTTTGGAGATTGCAAGTAGAGCCTTCTTACTGGATCTTAGTTCTCTGTTATTGGAGTGGAGGGTGATAAGTTCATGTGACATAGACGTTTTGTTGGGACAGTACAGTATTTGGTGAACTAGAATAAGTTGATTGAAGGCTAAGGTGTTTGGGAGTTCCAACCAGGAAAGTTGTTTTAGGGCTTGACAGTGATGAATCCCATAGGAGGAGTTTGTGGCAAAGTTTGCTATTTTGTTGTAGCAAGCAGATCATTTGTTTAAATCAGTCTTGTTTAGGCTAACTAGGACATGAGAGGAGTACAGTTAGGTTGAGAGAAAATGGGTACAAGCTAGGAAGTTTTTACCTCTGTAAAGAGTACCTAGCTTGTTGTGGACTTAGCTTATTGTGTGAGCTATATGTTTGTCAAATTTCATATTGTGGTAAATGATGATCCCTAGTAAGTTTGTTTGTGTGACAAGGGTATAGGAGTGTTATCTGATGCAGAAATAGTGAATAGGAGAATGGGTATTTTTGCTTTGGAGGGATAGAAGAGCATTAGTTGGGTCTTTTTAGGATTTAGTATTAACTGAGAGTTTGACAGCCAGATTTCGATGGATGTAAAGGCCTCTTGGGTCTTGATTTGTAGTTGTTTTTGGGTGGGGGTGAGCAGATTAAGGTGGAGTTGTCAGCATACTGAACCAGGCTTGCTAGAGGGGTGGCTTTGTGTAGGTTATTTGTGAATATAGTGAAATGTAGGGGTCCTAGAATTGATCCTTGGGGTATTCCTAGTTTCACAGGAAGAAGGGAGAAGGGAGTCTTTCCAATGAATGGCTTGTTGGCACTGGGAGAGGTAGTCTTGAAACCATAAAATTGTGGAGGTAGTTGGTTTTAATTCTAAGAGTGTTGTTTAGCAGTTTTGTATGGGAGACTCTATCAAATGCTTTTGATAGTCAAGGAATACAGCAGAAACTGGTTGGCCATACTTGTGTTGCATATTTACTAGGTTACTAAATTGTATGAGTGCAGTGGTTGTACTACGGCTGGGGCGGAATCCATGTTGAGTTTCGGCAAGAAGATTGTTGGAGAGGAGATGTGTTAGGACCTGGGTGTGGATACATTTTTTAAAGTACTTTTGCCAGTGAAGAAAGTATTGCTACAGCGCAATAGTTAGTTAGATCAGTGGAAATGCCACCTATATGTATTGGTATAATGTGGGAGATTTTCCAGAGAAGTGGCACCTTTTGTTCGGAGACTGATCTGTTAATGATTAATGAGACTGCGTAGGAAATGGGTTTGGTAGCTATTTGCAGGAATCTGGCAGGGAGTTTACCTGCTGCTAGGGTGGTGGGTTTAAAGTTTGGTTAGGTGGCTGAAGATGATATTAGTTGGCAGTGGTTGAAGGGTGAAGGAGTTTGGGTTATTTGACGGGTTATGTAGTATAGTGGGAGTTGAAAAGGGTGGGTCTGTTGACAGTTTTGAAATGGAGTTGGTACAGAACTCATTGAATTGGGTAGCTGTGTTTATGAAGGTGATATCAATGTTTGGGTGAGGAGTCTGATTTGCCTCGTTGGAGTATTTTGTTTATAGCGGCCCAGAACTTTTGTGGGTTGGTATTGCGCATATATTGAATTTCGTTATAGTATTTTTTTTCGAGTCTGATTTGCTTTTTTACTGTGTTTCTCAGTTCTAAGAATGTCTGCCTAGCAGGAATAGATTTTTGCGCCAGGTGTCCCATGCCTTGTCCCTTTGTCTCATAAGTTGTCTAGTGTACTTGGTAAGCCATGGAGCATAGATGGTTTTAATGTAGATTTGTCTTGGGGGGCTAGTTGGTCGAGAATGCCTAAGAAGATAGTGTTAAAGTAATCAACTGCTTCGTCAAAGGAAGTGTTAAAAGGGGAAATCAGTTAGAGTGGTTAACAGCTGTATTAAGGTCTTCATACCTGAAGTTTTAAGTGTATGTTATGTGTTTACGGGAGCTAGTTTTAGTGAGTTTAACTTGGTCTCCGATCAAAAAGGTTGGGAGGTGGCCCCCATTAGGGAAACCACCATAAAAAAGTTCTCCAAAGCCAACTTCAAGCTTCTTACGACAGAAGTGTCAAACTAAACGACACCCATGCAGAAGGACAAAAGAGGTACGACCTCTGAATCCTACACAGATGCACTTTATTAGCACTTACATGAGTACATGGATCGTGCTTATCCCTAACAGAACCAAGATTTATTTATTTATTTATTTTTTTATTTTACATTTAAGATGCTATCCTCCATAAAAGGAAGCCAATCTGGTGGTCCCCTGCCATAAACAAACTCTACAACAGAAGAAAGAAACTTGCAAAAAAGAGTAAAATCCCATGACTGGAAGCTGAGATCCCTCATAAAATCCTCCAAAGCTAGTTATGAAAACAAAATCACCACTGATTCTAAAGACAACCACAAAGCATTCTATAGCTATGTCAAGAATCTCGATGGCAACACTCAGATCTTCTCTGAGTTACAGCATAATGGCGCTAAATATACAGAACCTACTGATATTGCCAACATCCTGGCAGATAGGTTCAGTGCTAACTTTACACCCCCCCCCCTCACTCCCTAAAGGGCCCATCTCTATACCGGAAGAATGCAAAGTTCTTGTAATCATGGCTGTACAGGTAAAAAACACACTCTCTAAAGCCAAGAACACAGCATCCATGGGACCTGACTGACATCCCAAGCTGCGTTTTACATGAACTGGCACCCCACCTAAGCACCATGTTCAATCATAGCCTCATCGCAGGCTTTGTGCCCACTGAATGGCGCACAGCGAAGGTTATCCCACTCCACAAAGGGGGAGCCACCACGGACCCCGGGAACTACTGCCCCATTAGCCTAACCTGCCTGGTCTGCAAGGCCATGGAATGTATAATCATGGAACTTATAAACAAAGACATCTGTAATCTCCAAACTCTGGACCCAACTCAGTTTGGGTTTGTAAAAGGCAGATCGTGTCTCCTAAACCTGACTGACTTCTTTGAAGCAGTCACTAAAGCCGTAGACGAGGTGGTTCACACAGACTATCTAGAGCTCGCAAAGGCCTTTGACATCATCCCCCACTCTGGAATTATAGATAAACTCACTAAACTAGGTATAAATCCCTATGTCACAAGATGGGTTGCCAACTGGCTCACCGACAGAACCCACACTGTGAAAGTAGCAGACTCCAAATCTGACTTCAGACCAGTGACAAGTGGAGTACCACAGGGTTCAGTCCTGGATCGTCTCCTGTTTGGTATCTACTTTTTTGAAGTACAGGCTAACACAGAAGGTCTTTGGCTAACGAAGTTTGCAGATGACTGCAAACTAGGAACCATAACTGAAACTCCTAACAATGTGAACATCCTACAAAAGGGCCTCACTGAGACAGGTGGCTGGTGTCAAAGCCATGGCCTCAAGCTCAATGCCAAAAAGTGTATTGTCATCCCCTTTGGTAAAAACTCTACGCATGAGCTACCACATAGGTGGTAGTCTACTTGACACTGAAAGTGTGATAACAGACCTTGGGACACAGGTGGAAAGTAGTCTCTCCTTTGATACTCACATCGCCACAGTAGTCAGGAAATCCTTCTACGTGGCGCACCTCATCACAAAAGGTTTCTCATCCAGGAAAAAAGAGGTCATTGTTCCCCTCTACTCGTCACTGATTAGACCCATTATAGAGTACAATGCCCCTTTTGGTATGTACCTAACAAGACATCTACAACAACTGGAAAGGCTGCAGAAATACCTCACAAAGAGGATGACCAGCCTCAAACAGATGCCCTACACAGACAGTCTCAAAAAACTCCAGCTTTACTCAGTTGTATATCACCTACTCAGAGGCGATCTCTGCCTAACATACAAAGCTATGTCAAACCCAGAGCTATTGGACATGCTCCACTTAAAGAAATCCCAATCCCTCTGAGCTACATGCTTTAAGGACTTAAACCTTGTAACCACAATAAACAGAACATGCTGGAGGGGCAGATTCCTGTCCCAGAGACTTCACATACTCTGGAACAAACTACCTATCTATATCAAACAAAGCTCCTCATTAACACTCTTCAAGAAAAATTGTGATGATTGGATGGGAAATAGGAAATTCACCCCATGAATCACCTCTGTGGCTTTGCTCGACAGGGGCACAGGAAAATAATTTTCTTGGGTGGCAAAATGCAGGGCAGCTTTTTGGCTAGGCTTGTATAGGCCCTAGGGTCGATAGCCTAGTACCTACCTATGGCCATTTAAGAGTGTCGGGTAGTCTTCCAAAGTTTAGAGTCATAGATAGACGATCGGTGAGAATACAGTCTAGTATTAATTCTTTTTTTGAAGTTTTGTCTATCCTAGTAGGGGTTTGTATAAGTTGTGAGAAGCCATAAAGGTTAGTATGAGTTGAGGGCTGGGGTGAGTTAAGTGAGGTCCAATCAGTATTGAAGTCACCTAGTAAAACTGTTTTGTGGGGGAGAGTGTCAGAAGCCCAATGTATTACACAGTCTAAGGTTTTATCATCTCCTGGAGGGATATATGATCCTAGTACATTTTCTTATTTTTGTGTACTCATTCTTATCTTAGCAAGTAGGATCTATGCAATATTAAATGCAGGAATTTCTATGTTAAATAGTTCAACATTAATGTTGTTCCGATATAGAAGAGCAACTCTGCCTCCTCTTTTAGATGTACAATCTTTTTTTAGTATGCCATAGCCAGGGGTAAGTATTTCTTTATTTTTAATGTGTGGTTTAAGCCATGTTTCGGTGAGGAAGATGATGTTGGATAAGGATAATGCTATAGATGCATGGAGCTCTGTGATTTTGTTAAGGATTCTTATGTGATATCTTATTATTAATATGCCTTTTTTTTTGTTGAGTAGTTTAAAATTGGTGCTAGACTGATTTTGGTGACTAGTTGGTTTAGTTAGTGGACCTGGGTTGGGGCTTATATCTCCACTTTCTAACAGGTGAAAGGCAATGTTTATAATAGTTTGTAGGTATTTTGAGAAGGCTAAGTAACAATGTAAGGACAGATTTGCTTTGATAATGGAGGAGTTTGCAGGGGTACAGGTTATAGATGGTATGGTTCACGAGAGTGAAGGCGATATAAGTAAAGGGTAGTTAGTGAATTTTGGAGGAAAGGTTGAGATGGAGTGACGTTCGTTGGGGTTTGTGGTATTGTTGGAGTAGAGTGACGTTTGGTGGGCTGCAACGGTGAGTGCTAGCTTTAGTGCAATTTGCTGAGAATGCATGTTTGGTTTGTCAGACGTGGTGGGAGTATATAGAGATAATCAACGAGTAGGAGTTCTGATAGTACATTGGTAGGTTGGACTATAGCTGCTTTATGTGAGGGGAGGTACTATATGTAGAGTGTGTAATATGACAGCAAAGGTACGGAATGGGGTGGTACTAGTTTTTTATGTGATTGGCTGAGAGATGTGGGTTGTGTGTGGGTGTGACATGGTTAGGTATAAAGGAATTGAGTAGGGGGTGGGTGGGAATAGGGGTAGGGCAGTGGAGCAGGCAGAGACCTACCTAGCAGGTACGAGATGAAAAAAGTATCAAGAGTCTCAGGAGTCTGACTGTTGAAGGTATGTGGAGTAGTGCTTTATAAACATGTATTGAGGCCAGTTACTGTGTTTCTACCACTTAGTCACTTTTTATTGAGAATAAATGATGAGAAGGGGGCTTGGGTGTCTAGTGTAGAGAGAAATGTTTGAGAAGGCAAATATCTGCAGAGCACTGTCCTACGTACAGGACAAGCTACTTACTGGGGCTGAGATTAAGCAGTTTATGTTTTGCTGCCACCTATTGACAGCTTGTTGCAATGGCAAGGAAAGAGAGAAGGGCCCTTGCGAGTGTGCACGCTATGCCGTTATAACAAAATAGTACAAAGACTAAACACTAGATGCAATAATTAGTTTCTTGGGAGTACACATACATAGCAGTAATTCAGTGGGTGAAAGCCCCAGCAGTAGTTCCCTTTTCTTTCAATTTTTTGTTGGATAACTTGTAGAAATTGTTCACTTGAGAGGGTGGGGGTGGGGGGCAGCTGCGAGTGAAGTTGAGCGAGAGCTTTATGAAAAGGAAACAAAGACATATAAATAAAATAAGTACTGTAATGGGTAGTCAACAGTAGGAAAGAATATGAGCAATTAATAGCTTGGGAAATGGTAATATGTATGTTACCATTATCAAGTTTGTTGCATGCCAGGTATAATGAATAAATGAATAATACTGCCCAAAAAAGACTTTTAACCAAACAAGCAAGCAGTATTCATGACGAACGACTCCAAACCATCAAATTAAGCATAAATTTATTAAACAGAAATGTATGAATTTTAATGGTATTTTAACAAATGATGGTTATATTTAATATATTTAAAATATTTAGCAAGAAATGTTATTTATATAAACTTTTAAACAAATGGGTAACATAACATGACAATGGAGTTTTAATTAATGGTGGAATTTTATTGGTTAATTAGGATTTGTTTGTAGTATAAATTAAAGGTTTTAGGATATGCGGGTCATCTGATGAAGTCATTTTAATGACGAAAACGCAAGTGATTGTTTGTTTAAGGCGTTTATGATAAAGGAATATAAGTGTCTTTGTGGTTCGTGCAATAAAACTGCTTAATCTGCTTAATTTGATGGTTTGGAGTCGTTCGTCGTGAACACTGCTTGCTTGTTTGGTTGCATGCCAGGTAACTTGAGCACTATATTAACTTTCACTTGCAATTTTACAACAAAAATCATGGGCTACTATCAATTACCTTAGGCGGTATTTATCAGTATTACTAGCAGTCACAGTGGGGAAAACAGGGGAGAAGACACATTACATATAATAGATGGGAAATTAGCCATGTAGTACAAACACAACCTAAGGGAATCTACAATGATTTTGACAGTCTACTTATTTAAATACCAGCAGACACAGTGGGAAATGAACAGAGAACAGTTATAGCATTGTCCTAGTAAATGCAACTTAAGTCAATTACATCACTTTGTTAGCCAGCATACGAAGGTGTCCAGGTGACACGTGTGTGTAGCAGTTATTGACCAAAAAGTGAGGGATGACAATGGTAAAATGCAAAAAAATTTACACTTATTCATTAAATACACTCTACATGTATATATTATCATTCAGCACAATGCACGCAGTCAGAGTCAAATGTTCAACACCTAAACAGTGCTAAACAAATTGTGGCAACAACATAGTGGCAGTACCTCCAAAAAGTAAGCAATAACATAAAACTAAAATACCTGCATGCGTGTATGCTCTTCAGAGGGACCTGGAGGGGAGAGACTGTGGCAGCAGTAGACCTTGGACTAATTTAAAAAATGGCGCCATGGTCCAGAGGTATCTAATGTAACCTTGAAGGAGAGGGAAGGGGTGAACATCCTGTAAGGGGATGGGAGTGAAACCTGATATTGAGCCCTACCTAGCAGGTACGAGGTGAAAAAAGTATCAGGAGTCTCAAGAGTCTGAGTGTTGAAGTAGTTCCATTTTCAAAGAATTATTACTGTTCTTTCACACCAAATTGAAAATCTTTTTCATTTTGCTATGCAAAAGTTCCTTGCGTCAGGCTTCCTGATCTCTTTTAAAATGGTTATTTACTCCCAACAGAAAAGGTGTGAGAGAGGAGTAAGCATTGGATTTCCCCAGACAATAACGGTAATCCTTGCGTGGGATTTGCCAAGGCTCTCAGAGTGAGAACACTGCTCAAATCTCTAAATGCAATAGCTGTTCAGCCCTGCAGAAAGCAACTTCCAGGAACCAAAATGTAGAGAATTGGTGTAGAACTTGCAGATAAAAATACTAATTAATTCTAAAGTGGTAATCAACAACAACAACAACAATGAGAGAGAGAGAGAGAACAAGAACAAGAGAGAGGGTTTTCTCAAAGGCACACACCCTTCACAGATTCTCAAGAGATAGCTAGTCATAAGCTAAGACAGTTACAGGCTGAAATACTTCCTTGCCTGTGGTATGAAAGAAATATGAAGATAGTGTGGTCTGTTGCCCCTTTTATTCAGGATACCAGAGTTAAATCTCCACATATGGGGACATTAGGTTGTGCCACGACCAAGTGCGAACTCCTGAGGTTGGGCTAGTCAGGTGAATTCCAGTCTGCAGCTGACAGCACATTATGAACACTACTGCAAAGAGGGACATTGCTATTAACATATTTTGATTACTGTGTACTGAAACAAAGTCCTGAAGGATGGAAATTTGCTAAATATGATAAACAGAAAGGCTTTCACAAATTACAAATTAACAATGAAGAACATATTATACTTGTTTATTAAAGTCTAACACTTTTATGCCAAAGAAGGGAATATATGATACAAACTGAATATGTACTTCGTACTAACTTGAAGGATAAAGAAGATAGACAGCAATATATTTTCAGTAAGTGCTCACAAGTACACCAAGGCATATTATTCAGCTTGGTGGTTGATGGATACAAAAATAATGTCAAAGTGATACAAAGATGTACAGACAAAGCATGTGGGAAATACTGCATTCAACAAACTGTGTGTGTGTGTGTGTGTATAGGGAGTCAAGAAAACAGCATCAACAAGGGCAAGTTGTACTGCTGGATAGACAAAGAACAGTCAGTCATCATGCTGCCAGCAAACGGCCTCACCATTTCATGCATCTGTATAATCTATTTATTTGATTAAAAATGTCATTAAAATAATTAGAAAATGTGCAATGAATGAAAGTAATAGCTGTACAGCAACGATAGATTCATACCTGCCTAAAGGCTCCTGGAAGATCATTCGCCCAGTGCAAACTAGAGAACAAAAAAGGCATACTAGTACTGTTGCAATAACCATTTTTATTACCAAGCATTTTTACTGCGCAATACTCACTAGACTAAAGTGCTTTGGAAGTTCTGTTGTCATTAAAACTACAGAGGGTTTAACATAAACCAAACTGCTATCAAAACTGAACAGCTTCCTCTCAGCCATCAGTAATATAACCAACTTTACAAAGCATCACACAACAGTAGTGTTACTACTGAAATTATTTTCAACTTATAATGCTGAAGAAAGTATATTGCATAAAATTGCATCAGCATGAGATGCAATGAAAGGAGCAATTTCTTCTGCATGCAAACCATTTTTTTCTTTACAGTTCAATTATCTAACAAAACCAAGATAACAATAAAAAATGTACTTCTAGTGGAGTACTTCACAAATTCTGTTCAGTGGAAGGTGGAGTTAGGTAAAAAGAGTTAAAGAAACTTGTCAAGGGTTACAGTGTTTACTTCAGGGAATACAGGATCCCAACTTGGTACTCTTAATAACTAGAATACACAGATATTCATTTGAGGTAGGACACGACTTTTCCTAACTCTCCATTTTATTGACCATTTACCACATACAGCAGTGTGCAATACAGAAAAATAAAATGTAATATTTAAATTTTACATACAGTTACATCTCCTACATATAGGTGACCAGGGCAGCTTACACCTTGACAGGCTTGTAACTTGTTTCAAACAGGGAAATGAATGGACTTATTCAGTGCTGACTTGGAAACCACTTAAAAGGAGGAAACATGGATTAGTTTTAAAGCACAACTGAACATTGTGAAAAAACAAAATATGGTTCCCTACAAATGATGGCCTGAAAGTCTGAAACTACATGCAAAACTGACGACTACTAAAACAACATTTTACATAGGAAGAAAAAAAATTAATTACCAGAATGGTCACACAGCAAGCAGACAAGCTAGCTGCCCATTAAGTTCAAAGTCCTATGAAGAATGAAATGTTCCTTTTAAACTTTAACTGCTTAATCAACCAGTACTGGGCCGCAACTGTTACAATTCTGGCCTCCATAAGGTCATGAAAGAAATAGATGGCATGTGCAGCATGATTAGGGAATAAAGGAGGTCAAGATTATGCAAGTGTCAGAGGAAGGTCAAGATTACAAGTAAGATGACCAAATACAGCAATATATAACAGGTTCCACTCTGCCCAAAACAAGAACCAATTCCACACATATGCATAAGAAGCTGAATGGAAAGCTTTGTAGCAGAATCAGTAACTCCTACACCCAAGCTAACAAATCTGTCAGGATAAAAAGAAGCATGGAGCCAGGCTATGAGGTGAATCCATTCGCCACTACAATTGTGAGGGACATCTTTGACTAAGAACAAAAAGTTCACTATAGCCTTAAAAACCTATATACTTGAAACCAGGACCTTTATACTCACTTTCACAAACTATGTTATGAAGTATATAATCAACTGGAATGGTAAGACGCACAGAAAAAGATCTCACATGCAATGGCAAGGAAACAAGTGTGCCACAAGTTTATTGCCCTGATAAACCACACAGAAAAGGAGGAAGAAAGTATTCTCTCTAGTGGCAAACAGGCTAACATCTGATGTGACCCACTTCCAGAAGTCTCAGCTAAGACAGGGGCTCTAAATCCAGAGCTTCAGGACAGGTCTTGAGCAGCAGCTTTGAGTCTACCAGCTCATTCCTTTCTCCAGGAATGTGAACAGCATGTAGAGCAATGCCCCTTGTTTGCAGCCCTCTGCTACAAGAGCATCTCTCTATAAAGGAAGTATAACCTTGTGTCACTCTGGTTGTTTGGATACAATATGCAAGGCTGGTACTGATATAAGATGATGTCATCTGGCAAAAAAAGCATTTTTGTCAAGGCACTCAAAACCAGCAACATTGCTCAAAACTCCAAATGACTAATGTGGGGAGCTCCCACACTTTACAGGCAGGAACAAAACCCTTACACTATGTGGCAGCCAAGTTAGGCTCCTCACTCCAAAAATGAAATATCCACTGTTGAGATGTGCAATGAGTCTAGAGGCAGAAAGGGAAGCACCATCAAAACAATACTGGGAAAATTATCCACCACTCTAGGGCCCAGTGACAGAAGTTTGAAATTAATAGAACACCCACTAATTTGTGGTCACGTTGAAGCTACTTAAAGCTCACAGCCCAATGCAACAACTGCATCTCTAGGCATGCAAACAGCACTATGAAGACAATGGAAGCCACTAGGTCCAGAAGACACAAAGAATGAGCCTGAGCCACCTGCCACATCCTCACCCAGGTCACCATGATTTCTTAGACCTTCTTCAATGGCTGGAACAACCACCAACAGAGAATGTTCAAATCTGCACTTATGAAGGCTACCCCCTTAACAAGAATCACAAATGACTTCCCCCAATTTAAGGTCTCCATCAGGGATTGCAGCCCAGACTGAATGCTAGGTACTGAAAGTGATACCTACATTGAGAAAACTGAAAGAATCACCTGCATGAACCCTAAAAAAAAGTGATATGCCCAACGAAAATATCAATTCCAGTAACGCCATCCAATCATGCAGTTAAGGGGTTCCCATCCAGAAATGGACGCATCAACTATGCTGGCTGAAATTATTGGAGGTCCTGAAAAGTACAGTTGTGTACACTTACCATAAATGTAGATGTTCGAGTGTATTCGCTGTTGCAGTCATCACATTTGGGTTATTGGCTTGCAGTAGCCCTCAGTTGGCCTGATTAACAAAGTCTTGAGTCCTGTGCCAGTTGCTGTCCCTTCTTCCGTGATGTCAGGTCGTCAGGGGTATAAAGCATGCAGCCGATGCCATTACATCAGTTTTTCTTGCCCCAGATGTCAGGTGCCCCCCTATTGGGAAGCAATTCAATCTATAAATAAACAAGGATATACCTCCAACAAAAAAGCAAATACACCAAAAAGCTTTTGAGCATAGTAAAGGAGAGTAGAGGCATAGCCAAAAGAAGTAAGGGGGCTAGAGGGAGGATAACCAGCAAACCAGCACTGCAACAGTGAACACACTTGAACATCTACATTTATTTAATTGTATACAACTGTACTATGTTCTTCATGTTTCACTGTTGCAGTCATCACATTTGGGTAGATTCTCAAAGCTAAGGATGGGAGGAGGAATTTAGATAGCATTAGGACAAGCTATAAGGCCCTGCAAGACTGCAGTGACAAAGCCAGCTCTGAATTTAGAGAAAATTGGCAGATGGTAATGCTTGGTGAAAGTATGTATAAAACTCCTGGTACCAGCTTCTAGGATGTCCCTGGTAGGGGCGCCTCTGAGAAAAGCTGAAGAGGTAGATGCAGCCCTGGTAGAGTGGGGTCTGATCCCATGTGGGATAGGTTTTCCATGGTGTTTGTTGCAAAAATTAATGCAATGGCCTATCCATTTGGAAATGGTTTGCTTTGAAATAGCCTTCCCCTCTGCCCCTGCAGCAAATGCCACCAGCAGTTGTTCAAATTTAATTTGAGATTTAGTCCTGTCCAAGTAGAATGCAAGTTGTCTGTGCACATCTAAGGAGTGCAGCATCTGTTCCCCTTTGTTCTGTGGATTAGGAAAGAAGGTTGGCAAATGAATGGATATCACTTTGGGCCTGAAGGAGGGATTGGTCCTGAGGGACACCATGTCTGCATGTAAGATGATGAAAGGCTCCACTGCCACAAGGGCCTGTAATTCAGATACCCTTCTTGCTGAAGTGATTGCTAGAAAGGAAAGCTGTTTTCCAAAAAAGAAATTTTGAGTCTGAAGTAGCAGCTGGCTCGAAAGGAGGAAGAGTGAGTTTCTCCAATACAAAATTAAAGGTCCCAGGCTGGAGTTGGAGCTCTCCTGGGTGGTCGTAAATTTTTGGCCCCTTTGAGGAACTGCTTGAGCAGTGGATGAGAGAAGAGGGAAGGTTCTGTGTTATAATGAGCTGAAACAGCTGAGGCGTGAATTTTGATGGAGGAGAAAGACAGGCCCTTGTGAAGCATCCCATTTAAATATTGTAAAATCTGAGGTAAATTGGGCACTGCTGTGCTCATCCCCTGAGATTGGTTCCAGGCACATAATCTTTTCCATTTTTCAGCATAAGATTTTCTAGTACTAGGCCTCCTTGCCTCTAAAATGATATCCACATCACTAGTTTACTGGGGGATGGTAAAGGAGATTTTAGGTAATTAGCCAGGCTGCCAGGTTCAGTGTGTGAAGCTGAGGGTGCAGAATCTGGTTCTCCTGCTGAGACAATAGGGTAGGAGTCGGAGGCAGGTGCCATAGGGCCAACAGTGATACACCAGTGTTGGTGTGGCCAGTCTGGTGCAATCAAAATTGTCCTTGGTTTGTCTTGTTTGATCTTTAGTAGTACTTTGGAGAGCAGAGGCAGAGGAGGAAAGGCATAAACTGTTTTTTCCAGCTGAAGGACAGAATATCCACTTTCCAAGCTTGTTTGTGGGGAGTCCTTGTGCAAAATTTGTCCAATTGATAGTTCTGGGAGGAGGCAAACAGGTCTATATCTGGGCTCCTCCCATTTGCTTGTCAACATGTTGAAAATCCTTGGTTCCAGTTTCCACTCGTGTAGGTCCATGAGGTTTCTGCTTAGTTTGTCTGGCAGTGTGTTTAGTTTTCCTGGTAGGAAATGAGCTTGTAGATGCACTTGGTAGCTCAGGGCTGTGTTCCACAATGCCATGGCTAGCCTGCAGAGAGGGTAAGAATGTGTACCCCCCCCTGTTTGTTTATGTACCACATAACAGCAGTGTTATCTGTCTTTACCATTAATTGTCCTGGAAGAATGTGGTCCTTGAAGGCTGTCAGAGCATTCTGTACAGCTAACATTTCTTTTTGACTGATATGCAGGTGCATTTGACTTGAGTTCCATTTGCCCTGAATGTACTTCCCTGCCAGGTGAGCCCCCCATGCATAGTCTGATGAGTCTGCTGTTAGGGTTTGGGCGGCAGGGGGTAGTGTGAATGGTAGTCCCTTGTTTCAGTGGTGGGCCTCCGCCCAACAAAGTAACTCTAGGCATAGGCAAGGTATGCTAGGAATCATTGCTTCTAGATCATGAGAATGTTGATACCATAGGCTTTTTAGATACCATTGCAGTTTCCTCATATGCAGTCTTGCATATGGAAATAGAAGAATACAGGAGGCCATGAACCCTAATGCTTGTAGTATTTGCCTTGCAGATAGCAGGGTTTTTGTGGCCACTTGTTTGAAGTAGATTGTCAAATGAAGTTGCTTCTCTGGCGTGAGGAAAGCCATCTGGGAAGTTGTATTCAAGCTTGCTCCCAGGAATATAATTTGTTGACAGGGTACCAGGTGTGATTTCTTTCCATTTATGGTTTGCCCCAAACAAGTTAGCACCCTTTGTACAAAGGCCAGATGATTCAAAAGTATGTCCTGGTTTTCTGCCTGAATTAGACAATCATCCAGGTATGGGTATATTTGAATATTTCTTTGCCTGCAAAATACAATGACTGGAGCTAGGCACTTGGTGAATACCCTGGGAGCAGTAGATAAGCCAAAGGGCAGTGTAGAGAACTGATAGTGCATGTAGCCTGCTTTGAAGCGTAGGTATCTTCTGCAGGATTCCCTGATTGGGATGTGCAGGAATGTTTCCTTTAAATCTAGTGTTGCCAACCAGGCGTCTTTGTCTAGCATGGGGAGCAACTGGTGAAGAGTCAGCATCTTAAATTTTGGAATCATCAAAAAGGTGTTTAGAGTAGACAGGTCCAGGATAGGATGCCATGAATTGTCCTTTCTGGCTACCAGGAAAAGTCTCTAGTAGAACCCTTGTCCCTTTTCCTCTTCTGGTACCAACTGAATAGCCCCCATGCTTAAGAGAGAAAGTACTTGCTTTTGGGCCTCTGCCCACTGATTTGGGGATACATCTGGCCACCCGCTTGGTGTTGGTAACATGTGGAAGTGAAATCTGTATCCCTGGGACACTATATTTAAAACCCATTTGTCCTGGGTAATGAGTTCCCAGTTCTTTGCATGAAGAGCAATCTTCCCCCCAAAGGGGCAGTCAGCTGAGAAGTGCTTGGAAGTTTTAAAAAGAAATCACTGAGACAGTTTACCATAGGGGGGAGTTTTACTGCTCCCAGATTTGGAAGTGGAGGCCCCCCACTGCTTAGTCCTGTGCGAACCTTGGGACTGAAGCCTGGGAGCTCTGCTAGATCTGGGTTTGGACTGAGAAGGTCTGCAAGAGGCAGGAAAGGACCATTTCTTGGAAGGCCAATGCCTTCTAAACCTTGGAGGTTGTACTTGTAAAAAATCTTTAACAGTTTGCATAGATTTAGCTTTTTCCTCCATCTTTTTAAGAACTTCTTCAGCCTTGTTGCCAAAGAGGCAGTCCTGGTTTAAGGGAGCATCCAGTAATTTCACTTTAACATGATCTGGCAAGGATTGCTCCTTAAGCCAAGCATGCCTTCTAAGTACAGAACCAGTTACAGCAGCCCTGCAAGATGCCTCTAGTGAATCAAAACCACATTGCAAAGTATGTTTTCCAACTTGTAAATCCTGCAAATCCTTATTTTCAGCACAGTCAGGAATCAATATAATTTTCTGTTTAAGCAATCCAATAATATGCTACTTTAACATATGAAACTGGCAGTTTAAGGCCCTAATGGTCAAAGTTGCAGAAGTGTATACCTTCTTACCCCATCTATCCAGCGCCCTGGAGTCTCTATCAGGGGGGTAGGATTTTTGCCAGTAGTAGCTTTAATGCCCTTGGGTCCCTGTGAAATGGTCTCAGGATCCACAATAGGACTTTTAAAAAGGAACTTGCGAGAGTCAAGGACCCTGTAATATCTATCAGGTTTTCTGGGAGCAGGAGGTAAAGAGGGGCCAAGCTAAATTCCAAAAAGGCATCATCAACAATGTCTAGTACAGGAGGTATGGCTAAAGGCCTGTGCTGGGGCAGGAGTAAGAAATCCCTAAGCCTCATTTTAGAATCAGAGAAATCCTGACTTTCCCAATGAAAATGCTTCCTGAGAGTATGCAAGGTTTCACCAAAAGAGAAATCCTCTGGGGCGGGGTAGCAGAGGGAATAGAGTCCTCAGCATCAGAATCCTCATAGGTAGATAAGGGTAAACCCTGGCCATCAGAGGAAACAGAAAATTCAAAACCCTGGTCAGAAGTATCATAAGCAAACTCAGTCCTAGGTCTCTTAGAGGGGAAGGCTGGCTTCCCCTGATTAAAGTAATAAGGTCTTCAGCCATTCTTATAATTTGTTTTTTAGGTATAGAGGCCTGACCATGTGGTCTGGGTGTCAGTTTTCTAGGCATGGTTCGAGTTTTAGGCCTTGAAGAAGATGGCGTCAGTTTAATACGCAAATCAGTAGGCCTGAATACACACTCAGAAGATGGTGCCTGCACAGCGGCTCTGGACAAATCCAAGGTACAGATATCCACAGGTTCCACAGTTGAAGCATCTCGCGGCATACCGGACTCCGAATGGGTCTCAGTAGAGGCTTGCGAATCTGAAGTAGTGGGTATCAAGGGTTGAGAAAGCGCAACACTGAGTACCGGCGAACTGGTGAATGGCTTAGGAGAAGCAGCGTCGGCAGCTTTGGACCTAGGCAGCCTGTCTCTGTCTTTATCTTTGCGTCTTTTCAGAATGTCGGTAATCAGATAGCTTACCGAAGACATATCAGGATAATTGAACTGAGCACCAAAATATTTAGAGGTGAAAATATACCAACGGATAATTTGTGGTTTAAATAAGGCACAAAACCGACAGCAAGGTACATCATGATCAGAGCCTAGGCAAGGAATACAGTACAAATGAAAATCTTTATGAAGTATTTGCTTTCCACAAGTAATGCAATTATTTACTTTTATTGATATCAGTTCAGAGCAAGAAAAAGTTTCCCCAATGGGGTACTTTGCTTTTAGTTGAAGACTTCGGTTCTGAAACTCAAAAATGAAAATTTCAGGAGTTGGCCGACTGGCACTTGCAAACTACTTCTGCTTTGGGCACTGCACGGCAAGAAAGACCGATGTAATGGCATCAGCTGCATGTTTTATACCCCTGACGTCATGGAAGAAGGGACAGCAACCGACGCAGGACCCAAGACTTTGTTAATCAGGCTGCTACTGCAAGCAGATAACTCAAATGAGATGACTGCAACAGTGAAACACGAAGAACATCTGTGTATTCCCTTCAAACTCAAAATAAGTGACAATAACACTAATATCCCAGTTACAAACATGGGACAGTCTACAGAACTCCTTTTATAAGTAGAATCTGGGTCTGTCACAAGAGGTCCATAAAATCAACTTATATGCCACAGAAGCTCTCTCCTTGGATGGACTACTGAATTGTAGCATATGCCTGAGAATCACAAGTTCAAAAACAATAATCCTGTTTGACAGTGCAGATGATTCAGGCCATGTACTGTTAACAAGCTGCTTCCTGTTATCCAGGTTTTGACTGATTCAGCCTCCGTTTAAGTAATATGAGACTCTGAGCAAGTCACTTAACCATACAATGCTGTCAAGCTGGGAATGAAAAAAGAGCATGTAGATGAGTGCTCTACTCTGTTTAAAATACACAAAGTAAATAAAACACACGTTTCATACTAGGTAAGAGCCCATAACCTTTCTGGACATGGGCAGTCATTACTAAATACAATCCTGGGTACTGACTAGAGTATCTATGACATTATATTAGGATGAAACGGCTAGGCTTGAAATAAAAAAAAGAAGTTATGTACTTACCATTAAGTTCCATGTGTGGTGTTCATCTCAGCCTTTATTCTCACTTGTGAGGTCAGATCCAATCCATTGGTTCCATCTCGGCCTTTCTCAAAAGCTCGAGGCCTTCAGCAAAGCTCGTGGCATTCTCCCTTACCCATAATGTAGTTTCCTAAACCCTAAAATCTTGTTCACCCATAAGAAAAAACTATTACTGGAATTAAGGATATAGGTAAAAATATTTACAGTGTATGAAAAATAAGTGGTTTCTGAGGCTATACAGTCCAAAGGCTATCCAATTACTACTACCCGATCTCCCAGGAGCACAGGCATAGGTAGATGGGTGGGCTGTGAGAATAAAGGCAGAAATGGACATCACACGTGTAAGGTTATGTTAAGTACATTTATTTATTTTTTTATTTTATTTAACATTTGTTGACTGGGAAAGTCCAACTAGGACAGAGCCTATTTTCAGCAGAGGCCTGGGGAGAAATGCTCCAGATGCATGTCTTTGGATTGTGGGAGGAAACCGGAGTACCTGGAGGAAACCCATGAAAAAGCAGAGAGAACATGCAAACTCTGCACAGAAGGCACCCCAGCTGAGAATCGAACCGGAGAACCTCTTGCTGTGAGGCGACAACGTTAACTGCTGCACCACTGTGCTGCCCATAACTTCTTTATGTGATGTTATCAATTTCGCCTTTATTCTCAGTTGTGGGACCGAGTCCCAAGCTACCTGATTCTTGGGTGGCTCATGGGTGAATATTCCTCTGGACCATAGAACCAAAGGATGCTCGACTCCTGGAGGCCAAATCTACCTTGTAATGAGTAATAAAGGTATGAGGGGTTGCCCATGCGGCTGCAGCACAGATACTGTCCAAAGACAGTCTTGCTTGGAAAGCTGAAGTAGTAACTATCGCCCTGTTGGAATGTGCTTTGACAGGTGCTGAGAGAGTCTTGTTTTTAAAAATGTAAATAAAAGAAATGCATTAAGAGAGCCATTTGGATAAGGCAACCTTAGATAGTGGTAAGCCTTTTTTAGTGTTAGAATAGAAAACAAACAGCTGATCTGATTTTCTGAATTTTGCAGTTCTATGTCGGTAAAAACACAACTGTCTATGAATGTCCAATAGATGTAACGAATATTATCCTTTATTCTGAAAATTTGGGAAGAATACTGGTAACTCAGATTAAGGTTACTTTCAGACACAACCTTGGGCAGAAAGAAGGGGATGGTGTCTAAAGAAACTCTTTCCTTATGAAAGATCAAGTATGGTGATTTGACAGATAAAGCTTGTAATTCTGAAACTTGCCTTGCTGAGGTGATAGCCACTAAAAACAGCATCTTCAAAAAAAGAAATTTTAAGTCACAGCTAGCAGAAGCTCCAAAGGAAGGATAGATAATATGTGACAACACAAAATATGGATCTGAGAGTGGAGATGGGTCTTTGTTGGAGGCCTTAGAAGTGTAGTTCTTTTCAAAAAGGCTTTACAAAGCCTGTTTGACATGATTCTGTAGCCATTTCCTTCTATACAAAAGTTTGAAATTGCTGCCAACTGAACTCTATTAGTAGCTGCAGCAGCACCTTCATTGAAAAGTTTAGCCAAGAAGTCTAATATACAATGTAGGGGAGCAGTAAAGGGATCAATCTGATTAGAATTAGCCCATAAAACAAACTTCTTCCATTTTCCCTTGCACAATTTTCATGTAGAAGACTTAAATGAAGAAATTAAAATGCGTCTTACAGGAGATAAAAGGGAAGGAAACCTGGCTATCAGGGGAATTGGAGTAGCCAAGCTATCAGTTTGAGGGGTATCAGTTTGAAGTGGTTTAGATTGGGATGAACCATTCCTGTTGGGTGAGTCAGAAGATCTGGAATGGGGTCCAAAATCCATGGTTCATCCCGAATACGAGGCCAAAGGAAGGGGAACCAAATTTGTTGAGGCCAGTAGGGGTCAATTAGGATCATTGTTGTCTTCAACAAACTTGCTTTCTGTAGTAGTTTGGGAATTAGAGGAATTGGTGGATAGGCATAAAAAAGTCCCACGGACCATTCATGAACAAGTGCATCCCTCAGGAACTCGCCCGGAGGGGAGTTCATGGCAGAGCAGCTGCTGCATTTGGCACTGATGGGTGAAGCAAAAAGGTCAAAGCAAGGCTGGCCCTGTTTTCAGAAAATCTGTTCCGCAATTATTTGATTAAGGGACCACTTGCGTGGCAATAGTACAGCTCTGCTCAATTGGTCTACTACTACATTGGATCTCCACAGGATGTGTGTTATCAGAAAGTGATCTGAAGATGTAGCCCACTGCCAGACCATTAGGGCTTCCAGACAAAGGGGATAAGATTTGGTTCCCCCTTGCTTGTTTATGCACCAGACTACAGATATGTTGTCTGATTGGATTGCTGTTATTCCCAGAGGGAGGGAGTCTTGAAATGCTTGCAATGCTAAAAGCACAGCCCTCATCTCTAGGATGTTTATGTGCAAATGGGCCTCATGTTGATGCCAGATGCCTTGAACTATTTTCTCTAGATAGTGCCCAACCCATATGGGAAGTGTGCATGTTCACCGTGGCTTGGGATAGAAAGGAATAAAGTGGCGCCCTTGAGATACCAGAGGAGAGTGAATCCACCAGTGAAGATCCTTTTCGCATGACTCTGTTATCATGATTTTGTGTGTCATTAGTAGTTCTAGAATTGACCACTGTATCGAAAGTAACCACTGAAGTATTCTTGTGTGAAGATGAGCTAAGGAAATGAAGACAACTGAGTTGGCCATTTTGCCCAGTACTTGAAGAACTAGTTTGGCAGAAGCTCGTTTCTTTCTGATCAACATTCGTACTTGATACCGAAGAGAATCTACTCTGTCTTGTGGAAGTTTTGCTATCATCCTTCTTGTGTCTATTTCTGCTCCTATGAAGACCAAGTTCTGAAATGGATTTAGAGCAGATTTTCAAAGTTTATTGTAATCCCTAGAGAGGAACAGAGCTGTAGCGTGGAGTCCTTGGCTTGTAGCAGAAGATGCCTGGTCGGGGCAGTTAAAAGCCAGTCGTCCAGATGGAAACACACGGAATCCTGGATGTCTCAGGTGAGCTGCAATTACTGCCATGCATTTGGTGAACACTCTGGGGGCTGTAGTGAGACAGTACATTTGTGTACACTTACCATAAATGTAGATGTTCGAGTGTATTTACTGTTGCAGTCATTACATTTGGGTAATCTGCTGGCAGGTTGCCCTCAGTCAGCCTGAATTCCAAAGTTTTGGGTCCTGCGTCGGTTGCGGTCTCCTCATCCATGATGTCAGGTCGTCAGGGGTATAAAACATGCAGCCGATGCCATTTTCTTTAGTTTTTCTTGCCCCCGATGTTAGGTGCCCCCAAAAAGATATATATATATATATATATATATATATATATATATATACATACATACATATACACATCAATATAAACTTTACCTTCATTTACAAGCAAATACACCACATAAGTTGTAGAAGATAGTGAAGGAAAGATAAACTCCAGAATGACAGGGGGATGGTGGGACAGTTACCTGGACTGCAACAGTGAATACACTCGAACATCTACATTTATGGTAAGTGTACACAACTGTACTATGTTCTTCGTGTTTCACTGTTGCAGTCATTACATTTGGGTAGAATCCCAAAGCAATGGTTGGGAGGCTGGAGCTAAACAGCATTAGGAGCGACTATAAGGCCCTGCAGAATTGCAGTGGCAAAGCCTGCCCTGGATTTTGAGTAGAGAGGCAAATGATAATGCTTTGTAAAGGTGTGAACAGAACTCCAAGTAGCAGCTTCTAGAATGTCTTTGGTTGGTACTCCCTTTAGAAAGGCTGCTGAAGTAGCTGCAGCTCTGGTGGAATGAGGCCTAATGCCCTTGGGCACAGGTTTACCATGGTGTAAGTAGCAGAAACGGATGCAGTGGCTTATCCACTTTGAAATTGTCTGCTTTGATATTGCCTTGCCTTCTGATCCTGCAGCATATGCCATTAGTAATTGCTCAGTTTTTCTTAGAGCTTTAGTCCTGCTTAAGTAGAATCTAAGTGTCTGTGTACGTCCAAGGAATGCAGAATTCTCTCCCCCTTGTTCTGCGGATTTGGATAAAAGGTTGGCAGATGAATTGTTTGGTTAAGAGCCACACTGGAAACCACCTTAGGCATAAAAGTAGGATTTGTTCTCAGAGATACCCTGTCTGGGTGAAATATAATAAAAGGCTCTACAGCCATGAGGCCCTGTAGTTCTGAAACTCTTCTTGCTGAAGTAATTGCTAGTAGCCGAGTTGTTTTCCATAAGAACTTTATATCAGCGGTAGCAGCTGGTTCAAATGGAGGCAGGGTGAGCTTCTCCAACACATAATTGAGGTCCCATGCAGGCAGTGGCGATCTTCTAGGAGGCCTTAAATTTTTGGCTCCTCTAAGATACTGCTTTAGTAAAGGATGAGAAAAGATTGGTGGCTCTGTATTGTAATGAGCCGAAATGGCAGAGGCAAGGATTTTAATTGATGAGAAAGATAGGCCTTTGTCCAGCATCTCAGTTAAGTATTGCAATATCGGAGGAATATTTGGTTCTGCTGTATCAGTTTCTTGTGCTTGATTCCAAGAACAGAATCTCTTCCATTTGTCAGCATAAGATTTTCTAGTACTAGGCCTTCTGGCTTCCAAAATGACATCCATCACAGCTTTACTGAGAGGAGTTGTTTGTATGACTACACGATCAGCCATGCTGCCAGGTTCAGAGTCTGTAGTTGATTGTGCAAGATCTGATTGTTTTGCTGGGACAGTAGTTGTGGTCTTTGAGGCAAGGTCCAAGCTGGGTATTGAGACAAGTTCCTTAGGACTGGGTACCAGTATTGACGGGGCCAGTCCGGGGCAATTAGTATCATCTTTGGTTTCTCTTGTCTGACTTTTAGGAGGACTTTGGGGAGAAGAGGCAGAGGTGTAAAGGCGTAAACTGATAGGTTTTTCCAACTGAAGGATAGGGCGTCCACTTTCCATGCTTGGCTGTGATAAGTCCTTGTGCAGAATTTTTTCAATTGATAATTTTGAGGAGAGGCAAATAGATCCATGTCTGGGCTCCCCCCATTTCTCTGTTATCATGCTGAAGACTTGTGGATTTAGTTTCCACTCGTGAGGATCCATAAGGTGTCTGCTTAAATCGTTTGCCAGAGTGTTTTGTTTTCCTGGCAGGAATTGAGCTTGAAGATGTATTTGGTAGGTCAAAGCTGTGTCCCACAGTGCCATGGCTAATCTGCATAGGGGGTATGAGTATGTGCACCCTTGCTTGTTTATATACCACATGACTGTGGTGTTTTCCATCTTTATCAGTAGTTGTCCTGGATGAAGTAATTCCTTGAAGGCTGTTACGGCATTTTGAACAGCTAGCATCTCGTTCTGGTTGATACGTAGATGCATTTGTTTTGGTGACCATATGCCCTGAATGCATCTTCCTGCCATGTGGGCCCCCCAGGCATAATCTGATGCATCGGTTGTTATGGTTTGGTTGGCAATGGGTAGAGTGAATGGCCATCCCATGTTTTGGTGACATGCCTTTGCCCACCATAGAAACTTCTGTCGCAGGCAGGGAATGAGAGGAATCATTGTTTCCAGACTGTGAGAATGTTGACGCCATAAACTTTTTAGGTACCATTGAAGTTTCCTCATATGCAGTCTTGCATATGGAATCAGTAGGATGCAGGGTGCCATTAAGCCCAGAGCCTGCAGAATTTGTCTTGCAGAAGACTGGGTTTTTGTGGCTATCAGTATGAAGTAAGTAGTCAGTTGCCTTTGCTTGTCTGGCGTGAGGTAAGCCATCTGGGCAGTTGTATTCAAGCTTGCACCCAGGAATGTTATCTTTTGAGAGGGTACCAGTTGTGATTTCTTTTCATTTATTGTGTACCCTAGGCATGTTAGAAGCCTTTTTACAAACGCCAGGTGTCGAAGAAGTGTGTCCTTGTTCTCTGCTTGAATGAGACAGTCGTCCAAGTAAGGATATATTTGTATACTTTCTTGTCTGCAAAATGCAATTAGTGGTGCCAGGCACTTTGTAAAGACCCTGGGCCCGGTAGATAAGCCAAAGGGCAGTGCAGAGAATTGGTAATGTATTATGCCAGCCTTGAATCTGAGGTATCTTCTGCACGATTGTCTTACTGGGACATGCAGGTATGCCTCTTTTAGGTCTAAAGTCACCAGCCAAGCATTCTTGCCCAGCATGGGCAGAAGCTGCTGCAAAGTCAGCATTTTGAATTTTGGAATGTCCAGGTATGTGTTCAAAATCGATAAATCCAGTATTGGCCGCCAGGCCTTGTCCTTTCTGGGTACCAAGAACAGTCTTGAGTAAAAACCTTGTCCTTTTTCCTGTTCTGGTACTGTGTGAATGGCCCACATATCCATGAGGGCCGTCTGTGCCTCTGCCCATTGATTTTTTGGCAGATCTGGCCAACCATTTGCCATTGGCAGAGTGTGGAAATGGAATCTGTATCCCTGTGATACAATGTTTAGAACCTACTTGTCCTGGGTTATTAACTGCCAAATTTGAGCAAAAAGTGCTAATTTTCCCCAATGGGTGCTGCCAAAAGATAAGTGCTTGGTGCAGGTAGAGGGAAGTCATTGGGATTTGCTTTCTGTAGGTTTGCGCTTTATCTCCTCCAGAGTTGGAGGTGGAAGCGCCCCATTGCTTTGACCTGTATAAATCTTGCGACTGGTACCTAGAACCCTTAGGGCATCTGGATTTGCCCCTTTGAGCTCTGTCTGACAGGAAAGGACCAATTTTTTGTAGGCCAGTGTCTACTGAATCTTGGTGGCTGCACTTGTAAGAAGTCTTTAACAGTTTGCATAGACTTAGCTTTGTCTTCCATTTTCTTTAAAACCTCTTCTGCTTTAATACCAAACAGAGAATCATGCTGTAAAGGTGCATCTAGCAATTTAGCTGCAACATGATCAGGCAAATTTTGTTCCTTTAACCAGGCATGCCTCCTAATCACCGATCCAGTAACTGCGGCCCTGCAAGAGGCCTCTAAGGAATCAAAACCACATTGCAAAGTTTGCTTTCCAACTTGTTCAGCTGCATGCAATAAGTCTTGCAATTCTTTATTTTCTGCACAATCTGAAATCAACATCATTTTCTGTTTCAGCAATCCCATAACATGCTGTTGGTACTTAAGCATATGAAATTGACAGTTTAAGGCCCTGATTGCCAAGGTTGCAGATGTATAAACCTTTTTTCCCCATCTGTCCAATGCCCTTGAATCACTGTCAGAGGGGGTAGGATTTTTTGCTCTTGAGGCCTTAACTCCCTTTGGACCCTGTGAAATAGTTTCAGGATCAGCAGCAGGGTTTCTAAATAAAAATGTATGTGAGTCAGGGACCCTGTAATATCTGTCAGGCTTACTGGGAGCCGGAGGTAAGGAGTCAGGGGTCAAGCTTGACTCCAAAAACACATCATCCACAATGTCTAAAAAAGGGGGAATGGCTAAAGGCCTGTGCTGAGGGAGAAGAAGGAAATCCCTGAGCCTCTTTTTTGATTCTGAGAAGTCTTGACTCTCCCAGTGAAAATGCTCCCCCAAAGTATGCAAGTTTTCGCCAAATGTATAATCCTCGGGAGGAGATGCAGATCGAATAGACTCCTCAGCATCAGAATCCTCATAGGGAGGCATAGATGATTCCTGATCAGAAGAGGAATCAGAAGAAATAGAAACCTGATCTGAAGATTCATAATCGGTGTCTTGCCTAGGCCTCTTATCAGGAGGGGGATGGGTACCCTGATTAAGGTAATAAAGTCTTCAGCCATTTTGATCATCTGTTTTTTAGGCATAGAGGCCTGTGCACGTGGCTCATGCGTCATTTTTTTAGTTTTAGAAGTTGCTTTAGTCTTTGGTCTTGCAACTTTCGTTGGTTTGATATACAAATGTTGAGGTCTGAATACACCCTCAGAAGTCAGTGCCTGCTCAGCGACTCCGGACCCATCCGAGGGAGATACATCCGTCGGTCCAATACCTTGAGTATCTTGCAGCATGCCGGACTTCACATGGGTGTCTGTAGAGGCCTGCGACTCAAAGGTAGCGGGTATCAGGGGCTGCGAAAGCGCCTCACTGAGTACCGGCGAACCGGCGACTGGCTTAGGAGAAGCTTTGTCATCAGTTTTGGATCTCGACTGCCTTTCTCTGTCCTTTTCTTTGAGTTTTTTTATGTACTTCGGTAGTTGGACTACTATCCAACGACATTTCTGGGTAGTTAAATCTGTTTCCAAAATACTTTGATGCAAAAATATACAGACGCTTAATAGTGCATTGGTTAAATCTAGCACAAAACCGACAGCCAGGCACGTTGTGATCAGGGCCTAGGCAAGGAATACAGTAAAAATGGAAATCCTTATGAGGTATTTGCTTTCCACAAGTAATACAATTATTAACTTTTTCTGACATTGGTAAAAAGCAAGAAAAAACTTTCCCCAACAGGTACTTAGCTTTAGTGAAGACTTCGGTTCTGAAACTCAAACTCGAATATTTCAGTAGTCGGCTGACCGGCACTTGCAAAATGCTTCTGCTTCGGGCACCGTGCGGCAAGAAAGACTAAAGAAAATGGCGTCGGCTGCATGTTTTATACCCCTGATGACCTGACGTCATGGAAGAGGAGACAGCAACCGACGCAGGACCCAAAACTTTGGAATTCAGGCCTACTGAGGGCAACCTGCCAGCAGAGTACCCAAATGTAATGACTGCAACAGTGAAACATGAAAAATATCAAAGGGCAGAGACTGAAATTGGAATTGACTGCTCCTAGCTGGAAGTGCAAGTGCTTTCTGGACCGCCTTTCCATTCGTATATGGTAGTGCACATCCTTAAGGTCTATAGAGTGCATCCAATTGACTTTTTCCAAAAAAGGAAGTATTGACTGCAGTGTCACCATCTGGAACTTGCTCTTTTTTTACCAATTTGTTTAGACTGCAGAGATCCAGAATGGAACTAAAAAGAATCTTGAGTAATTTCCAAATCCTCTCTGGTCTGCAAGGACTTCTTGGATGACTCTTTTTCTTAGCAATATTTGAAAATGTAAGGTTGATTGTTCCTTTTGACTGGGTGGAACATCTGGAAATGGCTTGTTTTTGGGAATGGGGAAGGAAAAGGGAATGACGTAACCCACGGGTATTATGTTCTGCACCCATCTGTTTGTTATTTTTAGCCAGGTATGAAGGCGCCGAGACAATCATCCTTGGACTGCCTCCAGAGGTGGACAATCAGGCACCCCCTCAGGAGCGGGACCTACCAAAGAAAGATTCTTTGGAGCCACGATTCTGTGGGCCTCCCATGCCGTGAAGGCAGCATCTTCCATTATTGTTCCCTCCCTGCATCTAGGGGAACTTTCACCCCCTAGGTCTTGGAAAGACCTTTGTGACTTTTTGAACCACATCTTTCCACTACCTCTTTGACCTTTGGGAAAGGATCTGGTGGGCATGGAAAAACATACTCCAATGGCAGATAAGGTCTTGCCTTCCTGTTCACACTTTGTGAGCGTCTCTTTAACTTTGGGCCCAAAGAGAAAGGAGTCATCAAAAGGGGCGTTAATGCAGGAAGATTTGAAGGGCTCCGTGAAATCTCAAAGGCGCATCCAGGCCTGTCTCCTAAGTGAGATGCCTGAACAAGCTAACCTACTCATTCCATCTGCGACATATGAGATGAGTCTCATTGGAAGACCATCCAGGCCTGTCTCCAAAGTGAGATGCCTGAACAAGCTAACCTACTCATTCCATCTGCTACATATGAGATGAGTCTCATGGAAGAGTTTATGATCAAATTTAAGGTAGCGAGCTGACAACTCCTTTATCAGATGCCTCTGTAGTCTAATAAACTGTGATAAATAATTCATTGACTGTAAGGCGAAGGCTGCTGATGAAAAGACTTGCTTCCCGTATCTATCCATGGTCCTAGAATCTTTTTTTGGAGGATGGACAGTGGAACTGGTCTCAGATAGTTTCATTTTAGTGGCCGCTGCCATGACCATGGCAGCAAATGCACCTTTTGTAAGGAAAGGCTTGTCCAAAGGGGTAGTAATATATTTATTTAGCCTCCTAGCAGTAGGTTCTATGGAGTCTGGGGTCTCCCAAGCCTTCTGAGAGATTAAGTCAATAAGCTTATCAGAAGGAGTCACCCACGAGGTGGAAAGGTGAGACCCAAAAGCCTTCGGGTATACAGACTCCTCAGCTGAGGGGGGTTTGGACTGCCCGTCACCTCTCTGTTTTAACAATTCCAGGATGGCTCTAAAGGAGACATCTTCAGGAGGCGACCCAGGGGACCCTTCTGCATCATCAAGGTCAGTATCAGATGTGACTGACTCTTCTGGGGAGTCCAGATGCTTCCTTTTGCAAGTCTTCTTCCAAGGGACTTCCTCAGTGGGTATTCTGGGGGAGTTTCAGAATTTGGGAGGGGGGGGTCCCTTGCTGGATCTCCTGAGATCTGGGATCTCTGCAGTCCAGTGGATGGCAAATGTCGAAGGTGAAGTCACCAGCCCAGAAGTGGAAGGAAGATCCTGGACAGACTGTGTCTGCGACTGGGATGCAGTCATTACTCTCCTCATAACCTTAAAGGCACCCTGTCCCTGATCTGACAAAAGGGTAGTAGGAGCCAAGAGAATCTCTGGTGCAGAGGACAGATGGTCAGAGGGAAAGGTAGGATCTGAACTCACCCGCGCTGAAGCTCCAAGGAGCAGGGTTGGATCCGGTGAGATCCAAACCCCCTCTCTGGGTCTGACTGAGGCATGTCGGATCCTAGAGATCTTCCACTCCGACAGAGCAGAAGAACTTAGGCAGACATCAGATCTGTGGAACCTCTGAGCCTCGGATGTGATGCAGAAACCAGCTGGACATAAGAGTCTTCCAGCTCTGAAACCAGTGGACAGATCAGAGGAGGAATAGGCCCGATGGAGAGGACTTTGTCGGATCTGATACCGTTGGGCTTGGATCCAGCAATAACTTGGCCAAAGCCAGTACCTCCAGAAGCCTCTGCACTACCCTATCCACATCATCATCTGACAAGCTCCTGGTAGATTGGATAGGGGATCTGGATTTTGTTAAAAAAGGTGATGGGAACTGAGAAGCTCCAAGCTCCAATGATGGAGAATGGCTCTGAAGTCTACACTCAGTGGGAGCCGAACAGGTCAGAAAAGAAGGTTCAGGATGCTCTGAAGACCTCTCGGATTCCAAAGCTACTGGCTGCCCAAAGAATCTGTAGCAGCAGTCAGTTTAGGTATTTTCTGTCTTGGCTCCAAGGAAGATTTCGGAGTAGAGGAAGGTTGCGTTTGTGTTTTGTCTGACTTATCCAATGATTTAGAGGACTCTGGAGAAACAGCCTCAGGAAAAAGGTGTTTTAAATAAACCTTTTAATATAAGCTTATTTTTATGATCCGTAAGTGCTCTTTTGTTAAAGCCATGGCAAATGGAGCATGATTCTTGTAGATGTAAAGGCCCCAAGCAATACATACACACACACACAGTGTCTGTATCACTTACAGGCATGTTTTTTCCACACTGTTCATATTTCTTACACCCCAAGGGTTTCCCACCCTGTTTTAAGAAATTTTACAGAATACAAATCTGAGTCAATAAAATTAAAACTACAGAAAGTAAAGAAAAATAGAGAACAATGCGCACACACACAGGAACGCCCTCTAACTAAAACGGACATTGAAAGGATTGAGGAAAACAACGTTTTTTTTTTTTTTAATTATAGAGTTAGAAGTTAAAGAACATCATCAAACTTAAACGGACGTTGGAAAAGAAGGAACAACACTTGAACAGGCAACCAAAATGTCCTCTAACTTAAACAGACGTTGGAAGGAGAAAGCTTGGAAGAGGGAACAACACTTGCACAGCCAGAAAAACATCCTCTAACTTAAATGGACATAAAAGAGGGTAAGAAAATTGCTAAACAAAGTAATAGAAGAAAAACTAAATAGAAATTACAAATAATATATAAATAAACTTTCACTTAGCCCAGAGCTTCCTGGAAGGACCAAGTCTTTCGCTGAGCAGCAAACAAGATCTGAGGGTTTAGGGAACTGCATTACGGGTTAGGGAGAATGCCCAAGAGGTTTGCTGAAGGACATGAGATTTTGAAAAAGGCCAAGATGAATCCAATGGAATGGAAAGTACAGTTGTGTACACTTACCATAAATGTAGAGGTTCGAGTGTATTCACTGCTGCAGTCATCACATTTGGTTTATCTGCTTGCAGTAGCCCTCAGTCGGCCTGAATATCTAAGTCTTGGGTCCTGCGTCGGTTGCTGTCTCATCTTTTGTGACGTCAGATAGTCAGGGGTATAAAGCATAAAGCAGACACCATTACATCAGTTTTTCCTGCCCCAGATGTCAGGTGCCCCCCCCTAATGGGAAGCAATTAAATATATACATAAAAAGCAAAAACACCAAAAAGTTTTTAAGCATAGTAAAGGAGAGTAGAAGTATAGCCAAAAGAAGTCAGGGGGCTGGAGGGACGGTAACCGGGACTGCAACAGTGAATACACTTGAACATCTACATTTATGGTAAGTGTAACCAACTGTACTATGTTCTTCGTGTTTCACTGCTGCAGTCATCACGTTTGGGTAGACTCCCAAAGCTAAGGATGGGAGGAGGAAATTAGATAGCCTTAGGACCAGCTATAAGGCCCTGTAAGACTGCAATGGCAAAGCCAGCTCTGGATTTAGAGAAAATAGGCAAATGGTAATGCTTGGTGAAAGTATGTACAGAACACCAGGTAGCAGCTTCTAGGATGTCCCTGGTAGGGACACCTCTGAGAAAGGCTGCAGAGGTAGATGCAGCCCTGGTTGAATGGGGTCTAATCCCCTGTGGGATAGGTTTTTTCATGGTGCTTATAGCAGAAATGAATGCAATGGCCTATCCATTTAGTAATGGTTTGCTCTGAAATAGCCTTCCTGTCTGCCACTGCAGCAAATGCCACCAGCAGTTGTTCAGATTTCCTTTGAGGTTTAGTCCTGTCCAAGTAAAATCTCGGTTGTCTGTGCACATCTAAGGAGTGCAGTATGTGTTCCCCTTTGTTCTGTGGATTAGAAAAGAAGGTTGGCAAATGAATGGACTGATTAAGCGCCAGACTGGAAACCACCTTGGGCGTGAAGGAGGGATTGGTCCTAAGTGACAAAGGCTCCACTGCCATAAGGGCCTGTAATTCAGATACCCTTCTTGCTGAAGTGATTGCTAAAAGGAAGGCTGTTTTCCAAGAAAGGAATTTCAACTCTGCACTTGCAGCCAGCTCAAAAGGAGGAAGAGTGAGTTTTTCCAATACAAAGTTAAAGTCTCAGGCTGGAGTTGGGGCTCTCCTGGGTGGTCTTAAGTTTTTGGCCCCTCTGAGGAACTGCTTGAGCAGTGGATGAGAGAAGAGTGGTGGTTCTGTGTTGTAATGAGCTGAAATGGCTGAGGCATGAATTTTGATGGAGGAAAAAGAAAGGCCCTTGTGAAGCATCTCAGTTAAGTATTGGAGAATCTGAGGTAAGTGGGCGCTGCTATGGCCATCCCTAGAGTTTGGTTCCAGGCACAGAATCTTTTCCATTTTTTCAGCATAAGATTTTCTAGTTCTAGGCCTCCTTGCCTCCAAAATGACATCCAACACTTTTTTACTGAGGGATGGTAATGGAGAAATTAGATAATTAGCCAGGCTGCCAGGTTCAGGATTTGAAGCTGAGTGTGCAGAATCTAGCTGTCCTGCTGAGACAGCAGGGTAGGGGTCTGAGGCAGGTGCAATGGAGCCAGCAGTGACACACTGCGCAAGAAGGGGTACCAGTGTTGGCATGGCCAGTCTGGTGCAATCAGTATTGTCCTTGGTTTGCCCTGTTTGATCTTTAGTAGTACTTTGGAGAGGAGAGGCAGAGGGGGAAAGGCATAAACTGATAGATTTTTCCAGCTGAAGGACACAGCGTCCACTTTCCAAGCTAGTTTGTGGGGAGTCCTTCTGCAGAATTTGTGCAAATGGTAGTTCGGGGGAGAGGCAAACAGGTCTATATCTGGGCTCCCCCATTTGTTTATTAACATGCTGAAAGTCTTTGGTTCCAGTTTCCACTCATGTGGGTCCATGAGATTTCTGCTTAGTTTGTCTGCCAGTGTATTTAGTTTTCCTGGCAGGAATTTAGCCTGTAGATGCACTTGGTAGCTCAAAGCTGTGTTCCAAAGAGCCATGGCTAGGTCTGCAGAGGGAGTAGGAATGGGTACCCCCCTGCTTGTTTATGTACCCATAGCAGTGGTGTTGTCCTTCTTTACCATTAATTGACCTGGGCGAATGTGGTCTTTGAAGGCTGTCAGCGCGTTCTGTACAGCTAACATTTCTTTTTGATTGATATGCAGGTGCATTTGATTTGGGCTCCATTTACCCTGAATGCAATTCCCTGCCAGGTGAGCCCCCCCCCCCACCATGCATAGTCTGATGCGTCTGTTAGGGTTTGGGCGGCAAGGGGTAGAGTGAATGGTAGCCCCTTGTTTAGGTGGTACGCCTCTGCCCACCAAAGGAATTCTAACTGCAGACAAGGTATGATAGGAATCATTGCTTCCAGATCCTGAGAATGTTGACACCATAGGCTTTTTAGATACCAATGTAGTTTCCTCATATGCAGTCTTGCATATGGAATTAGTAGAATGCAGGAGGCCATGAACCCAAAGGCTTGTAGTATTTGCCTTGCAGATAGGGTCTTTGTGGCCATTAGTTTGAATTAAGTTGTCAAATGAATTTGTTTTTCTGGTGCGAGGAAAGCCATCTGGGAAGTTGTGTTAAAGCTTGCTCCCTGGAATATAATTTGTTGACAGGGTACCAGATGTGATTTCTTTTCGTTTATTGTGTACCCCAGACATGTTAGCACCTTTTGTACAAATGCCAGATGATTCAAAAGTTTGTCCTGGCTTTCTGCCTGAATTAGACAATTGTCCAGGTATGGGTATATTTGAATTTTTCTTTGCCTGCAAACGCAATGACTGGAGCTAGGCACTTTGTGAATACCCTGGGCGCAGTAGATAAGCCAAAGGGCAGTGCAGAGAACTGATACCCTGTGCAGGTAGGCTTCCTTTAAATCCAGTGTTGCCAACCAGGCATCTTTGCCTAGAATAGGAAGCAACTGGTGAAGAGTTAGCATCTTGAATTTGGGACTCACCAAAAAAGTGTTTAAGATGGAGAGGTCCAGGATAGGACACCATGAATTGCCTTTTCTGGGTACAAGGAAAAGTCTTGAGTAGAAACCTTGTCCCTTTTCCTCTTCTGGTACAATTTGAATAGCCTTTATGTTTAAGTGCGAGAGTACTAGCTTTTGAGCCTCTGCCCACTGATTTGGGGGTAGATCTGTCCAACCGTTTGGGACTGGTAACGTGTGGAAGTGAAATCTGTATCTTTGGGAAACTACATTTAAAACCCATTTGTCCTGGGTAATGATTTCCCACTTTTTGGCTTGCAGAGCAATTTTTCCCCCTAAAGGAGCAGTCAGTTGAAATGTGCTTGGAAGTTTTAAAGTTAAGTCATTGAGACAGCTTACCATAGGGGGAGTCTTAGTACTCCCTGATTTGGAAGCGGAAGCCCCCCACTGCTTAGTCCAGTGCGTACCTTGGGACTGAAACCTGGGGGTTCTGCTGGTTCTGGGTTTGGACTGAGAAGGCCTGGAAGAGGCAGGAAAGACCAATTCTTAGAGGGCCAATGCGTACTAAATCTTGGAGGCTGTACTTGCAGGAAATCCTTAACAGTTTGCATAGATTTAGCTTTTTCCTCCATCTTTTTAAGAACAACTTCTGCTTTGTTGCCAAACAGGAGGTCCTGATTTAAGGGAGCATCCAACAATTTAACTTTAACATGATCTGGCAAAGACTGCTCTTTAAGGCAAGCATACCTTCTAAGTACAGACGCAGTGACAGCAGCCCTGCAAAATGCCTCTAATGAAACAAAACCACATTGTTTGCAATGTTTTCCAACCTGTTCAAGCAGAATGCATTAAATCCTGTAAATCTTTATTTTCAGCACAGTCAGGAATCAACATCATTTTCTGTTTAAGCAATCCAATAATATGTTGCGGATACTTTAACATGTGAAACTGATGGTTTAAGGTCTTAATGGCCAAGTTTGCATAAGTGTATACCTTCTTACCCCATCTATCCAGCACCCTGGAATCTCTATCAGAAGGGGTAGGATTTTTGGCAATAGTAACCTTAATGCCTTTGGGTCCCTGTGAAATGGTCTCAGGATCCGCAGTACGATATTTAAAAAGGAACTTGTGAGAGTCAGGAACCCTGTAATATCTCTCAGGTTTTCTGGGAGCAGGAGGTAAAGATTCAGGGGCCAAACTAGATTCAGAAAAGGCATCATCAACAATGTCTACTACAGGAGGGATAGCTAAAGGCCTGTGTTGAGGCAGGAGTAAAAAATCCGTAAGCCTCTTTTTAGAATCAGAGTAATCCTGGCTTTCTCAGCGGAAATGCTCCCTAAGAGTAAGCAAAGTTTCACCAAAAGAGAAATCCTCTGGGGGAGAAGCAGAGGGAATAGAGTCCTCTGCATCAGAATCCTCATAGGTAGATAAGGGTAAATCCTGGTCATCAGAAGAAAAGTACAGTTTTGTACCTACCATAAATGTAGATGTTCGAGTGTTCACACTGCTGCAGTCATTACACTTGGGTTATTCTGCCGTCAAGCGGTCCCGCAGTCGGCCAGAGTTCCAAAGTCTTGGTCCGGCGTCGGTTGCTGTCGCTTCTTCCCTGACGTCAGTGCGCAGTAATGAATACAGTGTCCTATCCATTTGGATATAGTCTGCTTTGAGATAGCCCTGCCCTGTGATCCTGCAGCATATGCTACAAACAGCTGCTCAGTTTTCCTGAAAGCTTTTGTTTTGTCCAAGTAGAAGCGTAACTGCCTGTGTATGTCCAAAGAATGCAGGAGTTTCTCCCCTTTATTCTGGGGGTTTGGATACACAGTTGGCAAATGGATGGTTTGGTTGAGAGCCACACTAGATACCACCTTTGGCATAAAGGTAGGGTTTGTCCTTAAAGAAACCCTGTCCTGATGAAAAATTATAAAAGGTTCCACTGCCATTAATGCCTTTAGCTCTGAGACTCTTCGTGCTGAAGTTACTGCCAGGAGCAGAGCTGTTTTCCATGATAAAAATTTTAGTTCGGCTGTATTGGCTGGCTCAAAAGGTGGCAGGGTCAGTTTTTCCAAAACGAAATTGAGGTCCCAAGTTGGTGTTGGTGCTCTCCGGGGCAGTCTTATGTTTTTAGCCCCTCTGAGGTACTGCTTTAGCAAGGGATGAGAGAATAAAGGAGGATCCGTGTTGTAATGTGCTGAAATGGCAGAGGCGTGGATCTAAATTGATGAGAAGGATAGGCCTCTGTCCAGCATCTCAGTTAAGTATTGTAAAATCTGAGGAATGTTTGGGACAAGAGGGTCAAGGCTTTGAGCCTGGTTCCAGGCGCAGAATCTCTTCCATTTTTCTGAGTAAGCTTTCCTGGTGCTAGGCCTCCTGGCCTCCAAAATGACATCCATAACAGCTTTAGAGAGAGGTGTTGCCTGTTTGACTAATGAATCTGCCATGCAGCCAGGTTTAGGGTTTTGAGCTGACTGTGCAGGATCTGATTGTTTTGTTGAGTCAGAAGGTGTGGAATTTGAGGCAAAATCCATGGTGGGCCTTGAGCTAAGTTCTTTAAGATAGAGTACCAGTGCTGGCGTGGCCAGTCTGGAGCAATCAGGATCATCTGTGGTTTTTCTTGTCTGGCTTTTAGGAGTACCTTTGAAAGGAGAGGCAGTGGCAGGAAGGCATAAACTTTTAGGCTTTTCCAGCTGAACAAGAGAGCATCCACTTTCCATGCTTGTGTGTGATGAGTCCTTGTGCAGAATTTTTGTAGTTGGCAATTCAGTGGGGAGGCAAAAAGATCGATGTCTGGGCATCCCCATTTTTGCGTTACCATGCTGAAGATTTGCGGATTCACCATTCGTGAGGGTCCATGATATTTCTGCTTAGATCGTCTGCCAGAGTATTTTTCTTTCCTGGCAGGAATTGTGCTTGCAGGTGAACTTGATACGTTAGAGCTGTGTTCCACATGGTCATGGCTTGCCTGCATAGGGGATAAGAATGAGTGCCCCCTTGCTTGTTTATGTATCACATTACTGTGGTGTTGTCTGTCTTTAATAATAATGGTCCTGGATGCAGAAGGTCCTTGAAAGCTGTTAAGGCATTTTGAACAGCCAACATCTCTTTTTGATTGATGTGAAGATGCATCTAGTCTGTGGTCCACTTGCCCTGAATGCATTTTCCTGCCATGTGTGCTCCCCAGGCGTAATCTGAAGCATCTGTTGTTCGAGTCTGCCTGGCTGTGGGTAGGGTAAAAGGCTGACCCTTGTTTAGGTGACATGCCTGTGCCCATCGAAACTCCTGTTGTAGGCAAGGAATCATTGGTATCACTGCTTCTAAACTGTGAGAGTGTTGAGTCCAAACACTTTTTAGGTACCATTGTAATTTCCTCATATGCAGTCTGGCATATGGTATTAGTAGTATGCAGGATGCCATGAATCCCAGGGCCTGCAGAATTTTTCTTGCAGGGAGATGGGACTTTTCTGCCAGTAATTGAAAATATTGAGTTAGTTGAACTTGTTTGTCTGGCATGAGGTAAGCCATCTGGGCCGTTGTATTTAAGCTGGCACCCAGGAATATAATCTGTTGTGAGGGCACTAGTTTTGACTTCTTTTCATTTATATTTACTGTGTACCCTAGAGAAATTAGCAACCTTTTTACAAACGCCAGATGCTGTAGAAGAATGTCCTTTGTGTCTGCTTGAATGAGGCAGTCGTCCAGGTATGGATATATTTTAATTCCTTTTTGTCTGCAAAATGCAATTACTGGTGCCAGGCACTTTGTGAAGACCCTGGGCGCAGTAGATAAGCCAAAGGGCAGTGCAAAGAACTGGTAGTGCATTGTACCAGCTTTGAATCTGAGGTATCTTCTGCAATTTTGTCTGATAGGGACATGCAGGTATGCCTCTTTGAGGTCCAGAGTAACAAGCCAAGCCTTCTTGCCCAGCATGGGTAGAAGCTGCTGTAATGTCAACATTTTGAATTTGGGAATATCCAGGTAAGTATTTAGAATTAAAAGGTCTAGTATGGGCCTCCAGGCCTTGTCCTTTCTGGGGATCAGGAAGAGTCTTGAGTAAAATCCTTGTCCTTGTTCCTGTTGTGGTACTTTTTGAATAGCTCTCATGTCCATGAGGGCTGAAATTTGTTTTTGTGCCTCTGCCCATTGATTTTGTGGCAGGTCTGGCATTCCTTTTAGCCTTGGTAAAGTATGAAAGTGGAACCTGTAACCTTGAGACACAATATTCAGAACCCATTTGTCTTGGGTGATTATTTGCCAGTTTTGAGAAAAAAGTGCTAGTTTTCCCCCCTAAGGGGGCTTCCAAAAGGGAAGTGCTTGGCGTACAAAGGGGAAAGTCATTGGGACTGTTTCCTGTAAGGTTGAGACTCACCTCCTTTTGGGGTTGAGGTGCCCCACTGTCATTGTCTGTTTGAGCCTTGGGGTTGAGATCTGCCTCTTGGGCGTCTGTATCTGCCTCTCTGTGGCCTGTCTGACACTGGAAAGGACCAATTCTTTGTTGGCCAATTTCTGCTAAATCGAGGTGGCTGTACCTGTAAGAAATCCTTGACTGTTTGCATAGATTTAGCTTTATCCTCCATTTTCTTAACACCTCTTCTGCCTTAACACCAAACAAGGTAAGGAAGCATCCAATAATTTTGTTTTAACATGATCAGGTAAACTCTGTTCTTTTAACCAAGCATGTCTTCGAATCACAGAACCTGTAATTGTGGCTCTACAAGAGGCCTCTAAAGAATCAAAACCACATTGCAGAGTATGTTTTCCCACCTGTTCAATTGCATGCAATAAATCCTGCATTTCTTTACAGTCAGGAGCTTCTGAGCTTGCAAGCATTTTCTGTTTTAACTGAGCAATTAAATATTGTTGGTACTTAAGCATGTGAAACTGGCAATTTAAAGCCCTTACTGCTAAAGTTGCAGAAGTGTAAACTTTCTTCCCCCATCTATTCAAAGCTCTGGAATCTCTGTCAGAGGGTACTGGATTTTTTGCAATGGAAGCCTTAACCCCTTTTGGACCCTGGGAAATAGTTTCTGGATCAGCAGAAGGGTTTTTATAAAGAAACTTGTGAGAGTCAGGGACTCTATAATACTTACTTGGCTTGGCTGGTGCAGGGGGCAAAGAATCAGGAGATAAGCTGGATTCAGAGAAGACATCATCCACAATATCTAGCACAGGTGGAATAGCCAGGGGCCTGAGCCTTTTCTTGGATTCTGAGTAATCCTGACTTTCCCAATGGAAATGCTCCCTCATGGTATGTAAAGTTTCCCCAAAAGAGTAATCCTCAGGAGGAGAGGCTGAAGGGATAGATTCTTCAGCATCAGAGTCCTCATAGGGGGGGTAGAGAGTATCCCTGGTCTGAAGAGGAATCAGAGGAAATGGAAACCTGATTAGAGGAATCATAGTGTGTATCCTGCCTAGGCCTTTTCTCAGGAGGGGGATGGGAACCCCTGATTAGAGTAATGAGGTCTTTGGCCATTTTAAGCATCTGTTTCTTAGGCATGGAGGACTGTCCAGGAGAATGCTGTACTTGCTTCTTTGTCTTTAATGGTACTTTTGTCTTGGCTATTGCTTTAATGGTAAGTTGTGAAGGTCTGAAAACACCCTCAGAAGCCAATGCCTGCTCAGCGGCTCCGGACCCATCTGAGGGATTAGTTTCCGTAGACCCAATACCTTGAGTTTCCGGAGGCCTAGTTGTCTCCACGTGGGAGTCAGAGGCAGCCTGTGGCTCTGAGGTAGCGGGTGTCAGGGGCTGCGAAAGCGCCTGACGGCGAACCGGCGACTGGCCTAGAAGAGGTTTTGTCGTCGGTTTTGGACCTAGGATGCCTGTCTTTATCCTTGTCTTTGCGTTTTTTTCAGTATTGCGGTTGTCGGTTGATCCGACGGCATAGTATAATCGAACCTTCGGCCAAAGTAGTGCAAAGCAAAATCAAAACGTCTTTTTACAGTGCGTTTGTTAAATCTAGCACAAAACCGACAACTAGTGACGTCGTGATCAGGGCCTAGGCATGGAATACAGTAAGAGTGGAAGTACTTATGAGGTATTTGCTTCCCACAAGAAATACAATTATTAACTTTTTCTGACATCGGTCTGAGGCAAGAAAAAAGTTTCCCCAACGGGGTACTTAGCTTTATTGAAGACTTCGGATCTGAAATTCGACTTTGAAAAATCTCAGGAGTCGGCCGACCGGCACTTGCGAACTGCTTCTGCTTCGGGCACCACGCGACAAGAAAGACTCAAGAAAATGGCATCAGATGCATCTTGTATACACCTGGCACACTGACGTCAGGGAATAAGCGACAGCAACTGACGCCGGACCAATACTTTGGAACTCTGGCCCACTGTGGTACCGCCTGACGGCAGGATAACCCAAGTGTAATGACTGCAGCAGTGTAACACGATGAACATCAGAAATTATGAATCCTGGTCAGAAGAATCATAAGCAAATTCAGTCCTAGGTCTCTTAGAAGGGGAAGGTTGGCTTCCCCTGATTAAAGTAATAAGGTTTTCAGCCATTCTTTTTTGTTTTTTAGGCATAGAGGCCTGAGCATGCGGTCTGGGCATCGGTTTTCTAGGCATGGGTCGAGTTTTAGGCCATAAAGAAGAAAGTGGCGCCGGTTTAATATGCAAGTCAGTAGGCCTGAATACACCCTCAGAAGCCGGTACCTGCACAGGGGCTTCGGACCCATCCAAGGTAGAGACATCCACAGGTTCCACAGTTGAAGCATCTCGCAGCACACGGACTCTGAATGGGTCTCAGTAGAGGCCTGCGAATCTGAAGTAGCGGGTATCAGGGGCGGCAAAAGCACCTCACTGAGTATTGGCAAACTGGTGACTAGCTTAGGAGAAGCGTCGTCAGCAGCGGCCTGTCTGTCTTTATCTTTGTGTTTTTTCAGAATGTTGGTAGTCGGATGGCTTATCAAAGACATATCTGGATAATTGAACTGATAACCGAAATATTTAGAAGCATAAATATACAGACGATGGATAGTTCGTTGGTTAAATAAGGCACAAAACCAACAGCGAGGTATGTTGCGGTCAGGGCCTAGGCAAGGAATACAGTACGAATGAAAATCTTTATGAGGTATTTGCTTTCGACAAGAAATGCAATTATTAACTTTTACTGACATCGGTAAAGAGCAAGAAAAAGTTTCCCCAATGGGGTACTTAGCTTTAGCTGAAGACTTCGGTTCTGAAACTCGAAAACGAAAATTTCAGGAGTCTGCCAATCAGCACTTGCGAACTGCTTCTGCTTCGGGCATCACACAGCAAGAAAGACTGATGTAATGGTGTCGGCTGCATGCTTTATACCCCTGACTACCTAACGTCACGGAAGATGAGACAGCAACCAACGCAAGACCCAAGACTTTGATAATCAGGCCGACTGAGGGCTACTGCAAGCAGATAACCCAAATGTGATGACTGCAACAGTGAAACACGAAGAACATCTGACCCCACAAGTTAGGACAAAGGCGAGATTGACAACATCAATTCAATTGTTTCATACAGAGAATAGTGCCCACAACCCTCCTGGACATGGGCAGTCATTACTAAATACAATCCTGGATATTGATTACAGTATCTATGGTATTACATTGAGATGAAACGGCTAGGCTTGAAATGACCTCTGGATCGAAAGCCTAGTAACCACATATAATCCTATGATCGTCTGTGAATGTGATGGTCAATGAAGCTTTGGTAAATTCAGAAATCTGTCACTTCCAACTGCAGCAACAAACTACATTCACTTGGGGCAAACTGGCTGACACACTAGTCTTTCTGGGAGACTTCACTTTCACAGGGGAAAATAGGACAGCGTGATTCCACAGAGACTTCCTTAGGCTAAATAAAGGCTTCATCCTCTTGCGAATGGAGAGGCGTAACAGTGAGGTGGAAGAGGCAGTAGAAATGGAATCATAAATGTACTCCACAGTACTGGAGGCCTGTTTTTTTTTTTTCTTCAGGAGGTCATCAATTAGGTCTTGAGAGGTCTAGCTGAAGAGCACTTGCTTCCTGAAAAAGGTGCAATGACATCCTGCATAGAAACACACCTGAACCTATGTCCATAGTTAAAGCATTTGCACATTTAAATTTACTGCAGATTACAAATAACCCCACCTTAGAAACCACAAACAGATTCTCAGCAAAACTGTCACAGGCTCAAGGAGTTCTTCAAAATTATTTACTGCCTGAGCCCCTTGGCTAGAATGCAACCTAGGTGAAATGCACAGCTGAGGACCTTAAACTCAAATGGTGTGCAGAAGTATAATCTTTCATATACTTGTCAAAACCTGTAGAATACTTGTCAGGCTGCAGATTAGCAGTGTTGCAGTTCCTGCGACGGACCAAGGGGATTGCACCATAGCCAACTTAAGGTTCATAGGTTTATAGATTAGTATTAAGTTAACTGCCCTTGCGAGCCATTTTAAGCCTAGCCAATTATCCCTTGTGAGACTCAAACCCTGCACCTTGTGTTTGTAAGGCAAACACCTTAACCATTAGGCCACCCTCCCAACCCAAGGATGTTTGGTAAAAAGTCTAAACTTTCAAACTGATACATATAAAGGATTTTTGCCACTGCAACAGAGTCTAGATAGCTTTTGACTGCCAGAGCACCAACTCTGATGACTGGTTCTATGTAAAGGGAAATCCAGGGCCTCTCATACTTCTTCCTCAGGTAAAGCAGCAAGGCACTTCTGAGAGAATGGGATAAGCTCTGCAGAAAGGTGTGCAGAAAGTAAGATTACTATTGGGTATTTTCTTGGTTACTTTTTGTATGCTTATGGTATGTATTTTATTGTAAGAATTCTTCAACTTTGTTGTTTTTCATCTTGATAAAACAGTATGTTTTGTCTTTGGCTGCCTGGCCTAGGTAGTAGCTGCAAAGATTCATGGACCAGTCCACCTAGCTGGTTAACAAATGTAACAATGAATGAATACATATACTCAGTGTATTATGCACTTTTAAGTGTTCTGCTTTTCTTACAGTACTAGACGTACATGCTTGAAAAATTTAATATATTAGATATATGGATTCCTACTTCACTCAGAAAAAAAGTGTGTGTGTTCATTTTCTTGCTCCACACCTGGCAACCATTATGCTTCAGTCTTGAATCTGCCCATTTATTCCCTATCACTGGAGCGACAGCTGGATATGATGTGGCTGTCATCCAGACAGCCATGAGGGCTTTTTCCATTGTTAAATCTGTAACCCTTCATATTTGTGACTAATGTGCAGGTAGTAAATACAAAACCCTGCTAAGCACTTCCCTTTGAGCGTTAACATTCCTGCACTCACTCCATGAAGGACAAACCTTGGCAGAATCAAGTACATGTCCCTTGGTCCATACACACCATGCTTTGCACCTCTTTCATTACTAGTTATGAACACTGCAATAAGTCAGACCATTTTCCTCCAACAAAATAAGAAAGCCAGCATCAGCTGGTCACTCTCACCTTTGCCCATCAGCTTTTCCAGTGGTTAGATAACTACTTATCCTGGCAATTCTACATCACAGTCAAGGTGCTTACACTTCTCAATGGTGACGCTCGAAAAATATATTCTTAATTAGCAATTTAAAAGCCTGGTAGCCATTCCCAGCTCTGTGTCATACAGGGATGAAGCCCTAACAATGATTCACATGACCAGAGTTCGACTAATGGCTTGGGTACTGAGGAGCTAGGTGGAAGAGGGTGGGAATGAATGGCCAATAGATCACAAGAAGATGATGGTTGTCAAGAAGTGGAGAAAGAAAAAGCCTAGTAACCCCTCCCTATTTTTCTTTTGGTATATTATTACCATAATATCAAACAAGAATAAAAAAACAAATGGAAGTATCACCATCAAGAACATAATGCAGAAAGTACAGTTGTGTACACTTAACACAAATTTAGATGTTTGAGTGCATTCACTGTTGCAGTCATCGCACTTGGGTTATCCTGTCAGGGATAGCCCTCAGTCGTCCCGAATACCAGAGGCTTAGCATTTCTACGTCAGTTGCTGTCACTCCAGGACTGACGTCAGGTCGTCAGTGATATAAAAACAGGCAGCCAACGCCATTACATCAGTTTTTCTTGCCCCAAATGTCAGGAGTCCCCAAAAGGGAGATAAGTTATGGTGGAGTAACACCACCAGTAGAAAGTAAATACCAATAGCCCTGTAAGGGTGAGGAAGAGAGAGAGAGAAAGAGACAAGGGGGCTGGAGGGTGAGAAGCCAGGACTGCAACAGTGAATACACTCGAACATCTACATTTATGGTAAGTGTGCACAACTGTACTGTGTTCTTCGTGTTTCACTGCTGCAGTCATCACACTTGGGCTGATTTCCAAAGTTGAGGATCGGGTGGAGGCAGTCAAGAAGAGTTGGGGCTGGCTAGAATGCCCTGCAGGACTGCGGCTGCAAAGCCTGCCCTGGATTTTGAAAAGATAGGCAGGTGGTAATGCTTGGTGAAGGTATGAACAGAATTCCATGTTGCAACTTCCAGGATGTCCCTGGTAGGGACCCCTCTGAGAAAGGCTGTAGAGGTTGAAGTTGCCCTAGTTGAATGTGTTCTGACCCCCAGTGGTTGTGGTTTCCCATGATGTTTGTAACAGAAATGGATGCAGTGTGCTATCCATTTGGAGATGGTTTGTTTTGATATGGCTTTGCCCTCTGCCCCTGGTGCAAAGCTGACTAGTAACTGGTCAGATTTCCAAAAGGACTTAGTTCTATCCAGGTAGAATCTGAGCTGTCTGTGCACATCTAAAGAGTGCAGGATCCTTTCCCCCTTATTTAGAGGGTTAGAGAAAAAGGTGGGCAAATGAATAGATTGGTTGAGAGCCACACTGGACACCACCTTAGGCATGAAAGTTGGGTTAGTTCTGAGGGAGACCCTGTTAGCATGAAAAATGATGAAAGGTTCCACAGACATAAGTGCTTGTAGCTCAGACACTCTTCAAGCTGAAGTGATGGCCAGAAGCAAGTCGGTTTTCCAAGAGAGGAATTTTAACTCTGCTGAAGCTGCAGGCCCAAGGGGGGGGGGGGATGAGCTTTTCCAACACAAAGTTAAAATCCCAAGAAGGAGTAGGGGCTCTTCTTGGTGGCCTTAAGTTGTTAGCCCCTCTCAGGAATTGTTTGATGAGAGGGTGTGAGAAGAGAGGTGGCTCAGTGCTGCAGTGTGCAGAGTTATGGATTTTAATGGAAGAGAAGGACAGGCCCCTGTGGAGCAGGTCTACTAGGTAATCCAGGATGAGAGGTAAGGAGGGCTGTGCTGGGTCAGCTCCTTTAGTCTGGATCCATGAACAATACCTTTTCCACTTGTCAGCATAGGATTTTCTAGTACTGGGTCATCTGGCTTCACATATGACATCCAGGACTTGTTTGCTTAGGGTGGCCACTGGAGGAGAAGTCAAGGAATAAGCTAGGCTGCTAGGTTCAGTGTCTGCAACTGTGGATGAAAGAACTCTCCTTCCTGCTGAGTCAAGAGAGTTGGAATCTGGGGTAGGTGCCATGGAGGCAACGGGGACAGACTGCACAGTAGTGGGTACCAGTGTTGGCATGGCCAGTCTGGGGAACTTGAATTGCCCTTGGTCTTTCCTCCCTTATTTTGAGTAGTACTCTGGTCAGAAGAGGTAGAGGGGGAAATGCATAGATTAAGAGGTATGCCCACTCAAAGGATAGGGCATCCACTTTCCAGGCCTTGCTGTGAGGTTTCCTGGTGCAGAATTTGCTGAGCTGGTGGTTGTAGGGGGAGGCAAAAAGGTTCACCTTCGGGGTACCCCATTTTTGGGTCACAAGGTTGAAGGCGTTGTGGTTTAATTGCCACTCGTGTGGGTCTAGGAGATTTCGGCTTATGTTGTCTGCCAGAGAGTTTTGGTTGCCTGGCAGGAATTAAGCTTGCAGATGAATATGCATGGCTGAGGCATTGTTCCAAAGGGTCATGGCTAGCCTGCAGAGAGGGTAAGAGTGGGTTCCCCCCTGCTTGCTGCTGTACCACATTACTGTACTGTTGTCAGTTTTGATAAGTAGAAGCCCCGGAGAAAGCAGGGAAGTGAAAGCTATCAGAGCATGCTGAACAGCTAGCATATCTTTTTGGTTGATGTGCAGATGAATTTAGTTTGGGCTCCAATGACCCTGAATGCACCTGCCAAGGTGAGCACCCTAGGCATATAGTCTGATGAGTCTGTGGTTAGGGTCAGGGTGGCATGGGGATGTGAAAAGAGAAGTCCCTTGTTGTGGTTGCAAGCTGCTGCCCACCAAAGAAAATCTTTCCTTAGACAGGGTATCATAGGTATAATAGTTTCCAGGTCCTGTGAATGCTGACACCAAAGCGTTTTTAAGTACCACTGAAGCTTCCTCATATGCAGTCTGGCATATGGAAGTAGTAGAATGCAAAAGGCCATGAACCCTAGAACTTGCAGATAACTGGGTTCTGCTGGCCAGTTGAGAGAAGTAGCCTGTCAGATAGGCTTGTTTTTCTGCAGTTAGAAATGCCATCTCGGATGCTGTGTCCAGGCTTGCCTTCCAGGAATACAATTTTTTTGACTGGGGACAAGTTTGGATTTATTCTCGTTGATAATGTACCCCAATGAGGTTAGTAGGTCCTTTACAAATGTCAGGTGCTGTAACAGCTTTTCCTGACTGTCTGCCTGAATCAGGCAGTCGTCCAAGTAAGGGTAAAATTTGAACATTACTTTGTCTGCAAAAAGCAATGGCTGTAGCCAGGCATTTTGTGAAAACTCTGGGAGCAGTGGATAAGCCAAAGGGAAGTGCAGAGAACTGCCCTGAAACATATATATTTCCTGCAAGAATCTCTGATTGTGATATGCAGATAGGCCTCTTTGAGGTCTAGAGTGGCTAACCAGGCATCTTTGGACAACACAGGGAGAAGCTGCTACAGTGTGAGCATTTTGAAATTTGGTACCACCAGGAAGTTGTTTAGAATAGATAAATCTAAAATTGGGAGCCAGGTGCCCTCTTTTCTGGGTACTAAGAAAAGCCTGGAATAGAACCATTGGCCTATCTGATCTGCAGGGACAGGCTGCATTGCCCTCATGGAGAGCAGGGAAAGAACTTGGTTTTGTGCCTCTGCCCACTGGTTTGGAGGAAGATCTGGGAATCTCTCTGGGGTTGGTAAAGTGTGGATATAAAATCTGTACTCCTGGGACACTATATTGAGGACCCATTGTCGCTGGTGATGGAGGCCCTGTTTTCTGCATGGGAGGCAAATTTTCCTCCTAGGGGCATGGAAAGATGGGCAGAGGTGAGAGGGGGAGTTGAGGAGTCATTGGGAATTCTTTCCATAAGGGGGTGGGGCTTAGCACTCTCTGGCTTAGAAGTGGAGGTACTCCATTGTTTAGATCTCTGCATACCTTGAGACTGCTGTCTGGGGGTCTGTTACCCCTAGGTCTTGTCTGAACTGGCCTGGAGGGGGCAGGAAAGGACCAATGTTTTGAGGGACAATGCCTACTAAATCCTGGAGGCTGAACTGACAAAAAGTCTTTAACTGTCTGCATAGATTTAGCTTTTTCTTCCATCTTTTTTAAAACGTCTACTGCTATGGTGACAAACAGATTGGCTTTGTTCAGAGGTGCATCCAATAATTTTGATTTGACATGATCTGGCAAGGTCTGTTCCTTAAGCCAAGCATGCCTTCGAAGTACAGAACCTGTGACTGCTGCCCTGCAGGATGCTTCTAAGGCATCAAACCCACATTGCAGAGTATGCTTACTGATTCGAATTGCAGAATGCCTAAGTTCCTGTAAATCTTTAATTTCTGCACAGTCAGGGAAGGTTTTGTTTAATGAGTTCCATGGTATGTTGCTGGTATTTCAGCATGTGGAAGAGTTGCAGAAGTATATACTTTTTTACCCCATCTAATAAGGCTTGAGAAACCCTGTCTGAGAGGGTGGGATTCTTAGCTGTAGATGCTTTTATTCCTTTAGGCACTTGGGAGATGACCTCTGGGTCAGCAGTAGGATTCTTTAAAAGAAATTTGTGTGAGTCAGGGACTCTGCAATACCGATCAGGTTTCCTGGGAGCAGGAGGTAAAGTATCCAGGGTTAGACTGGATTCCATAAAAACATCATCCACAACATCCAGGACAGAGGGTATAGCTAAGGGTCTGTGCTGAGGTAAATCTAAAAATTCCCAGAGTCTCTTTATGGACTGAGGGAAATCCTGGCATTTCCAATGGAAGTGCTCTCTGAAAGTATGCAGGGTTTGACCAAAAGAAAAATCCTCTGGAGGAGAGGCAGAAGGAATGGATTCATCTGCATCTGAATAATCCTCAAAAGTAGATAGCGGCATGTCTTCATAAACAGAAACCTCATAGTCGTTGGACTCTTAGGTTCATAGGTAGGTACTAGACTATCTGCCCGCGAGCATTTATAAGCCTAGCCAGAGTGTGTCAGCTTTTGCCGCCCCATTGATTAATTAACTGAGCCTCTGTCAAGAACAGACAATGAAGTGATCCCAGGGGTGTATTTTCTGTTACCCATCCACTCGTCAAGGTTTCTCTTGAAGAGTGTTAGTGAGGGGCTCTACCTAATGTAGTTAGGAATTTTGTTCCAAAGCATGGGGAGTCTCTGTGACAGGAATCTATCCCTCCAGCATGTTCTACTTACTGTTGTGGCGAGGTTTAGCTCACTAGAGTGAAAGGTGCTGGGGACAAGTCTCTCTTTCTTTTAGAAGGGGAAGGCTGGCTGCCCCTAATCAGCATAAGGTCTTCTGCCATTTTAAGCATCTGTGATTGTGGCAAGGAATCAGGCATGCGAGTTTGCGTCGTCAGTCATACTATGGGCTTAAGAAACTCTGTAGTTGTAGAAAGAACTGAAGACGCGAAAAAAGTCGGTTTGTGTTGAGTATCAGTAGTACGAAGAACTTCCTCAAAAGCCGGTGTCTGCACAGCGGCTCTAGACCCATCCAAGGTAGAGACATCTGCAGGTTCCGTACTCAAAGAAGAGTTTTGCGGCATACTGGACTCTGAATGGGTCTTGGTAGCGGCCTGCGAATCCATCGATGCGGGCATCAGGGGCTAGGGAAAGCACCTCACAGAGTACCGGCGAACTGGCGACTAGCTTAACGGAAGCGTTGTTGGCAGTTCTGGACTTGTGTGGTCTGTCTCCATCTTCATCCTTATGCTGTTTTGGAAGATCTGTAGTCGGATGGCTTATCAAAGCCATTTTGGAATACAAAGATCGAGAGTGAAAGTATTTTTGCTACAATAAGGGCCAGACAATGAAGAGTTTGAGTGTTGAACAAACCACAAAACTGGCAACGAGGGACATCGTGGCCTGGGCCTAAACAGGTGACACAGTAAGAATGGAAATCTCGGTGTGGTATTTGCCTTCTACAGGCGAGACAATTGTTATGTTTTTCTGACATCATTTAGAGCAAGAAAAAAGGATCCCCAACGGGGTATTTAGCTTTAGAAGACTTCAACTTCAAATTCGAAAATGGAAAACTCAGGTAGCGGCCGACTGGCACTCATGCAAACTGCTTCTGCTTCGAGCTCCTTGTCAAGAAAGACTGATGTAATGGCGTCGGCTGCCTGTTACTGATGATCTGACGTCAGTCGTGGAGCGACAGCAACCGATGCAGAAATACTAAGCCTCTGGTATTCGGGCCGACTGAGGGCTACCCCTGACAGGATAACCCAAGTGTGATGACTGCAACAGTGAAACATGAAGAACATCTGTTCTCCTACTTAAGAGCGAGTCTGCAAGCTACCCTAAAAATTACAGACCAATAACTTGCCTTCCGACATGTATAAACTATACACTGGAATTGATACAGAAAAAGTTTAAAGTCATTTAGAAGAAAACTCAATTATAGCAAAAAAACAAAAGGGCAATAAAAGAAAGTCATATGGAATAAAGGATCATTTGTTGTTAAATAAACTCATATTGGAGAACTGTAAAACAGGGAAGAATCTTGGTATGGCATGGATTGACTACAAAAAAGCATTTGATAGTATCCCACATTCATGGATAAAAGAGTGCTTAAAATTGTACAAGATACACCCTACACTGATTGACTACATTACACTGACCATGAAACAGTGGCAGACCACTTTGCAATTAAGCCATGATAAAGAACAACTTATTATTCTAGGGATAGAAATTCAAAGGGGGATATTCCAGGGTAACTCTGTCACTGCTGCTATTCTGTCTTGCCATTAACCCACTAAGCTGTCTACTTAACAGCTTTGGCTAAGGGCATAATTTGGATCCTACAAAACAACAAAGTGTAAAGACTTTTCAACTGATCTTTGTTGATGATTTAAAACTGTATATAGCTCATCAGATGAGGAACTGAAAGCACAACTGCAAGTTGTCAAAACTTTTTCAGATGATATAAAAATGTCAGTCTTAATAAATGTGCAAAAGCAACCTTTAAAGCACGAAAACTGCAGCAACAAGAAACAGTTTGGGACAAGAATGCGATATAAAAGAAATTGAGCAAGGAGTACTGTATAAATATTTGGGAATTGATAAAAGATGAACAATAAAACAAGAACAAATGTGAATAAAACTTAGTAAGGAATACTTTAGAAGACATAAATGTATAATGAAAATAGTGTTGACATCTAGGAACAAAATTCAAGCTATAAATCAATTTGCTCTTCCTGTCCTAACTTACAGTTTTAGAATAACTGACTGGCCTCAAAATGTGCTGGATCGATTAGACAAGAAAACAAGAAGAATGCTTCATACTCACCAAATGATTTATAAAAAAATCAGTGCATACCAAGAATATATATTCCCTGGTCCGAAGGAGGTATGGGGCCTCCTTGAAACTGACTGCATGTATAGATCTGCAGTTGTAGGACTGCACACATCGGTTGACCTCACAACACCCAAACATAGTGAAAGTTTTGAAACATGAGGAGAATAAATCTAAGATGACTTCTCTGCTTAATCTAGCAGAAGCATATCGGTGTCAAGCAAGAATGGAACTCAAACCAGAAGTGGATAAAAATCAGGCAGCAAATGAAGGTGCTAACAAACAAAAGAAAGAATAGAAGGTGAAGGACCAGATGAGAAGAGAAGAAATGTGGAAAATGCATAAATACAGTTGCAAGTATAGAAAACTTCTGGAAGAACCTCATGTTGATCAGGACCGAACACAGGAATGTTTAAGGAGAGGCAAATTCAAACCAAGAGATGAAAGGTTAATACTGGCGGCCCAAGATAGTGGGCTATGTACACGATGGTTTACAAAGTCCATTGAACATGTGGGAGAAACAGACAAATGTAGGTTTTGTAAAACAGAATTGGAAACGGTTTCACACCTCATTGCTGGTTATGACACACTAATGGCAGAAGGACTGTATACTTGAAAGGCATAATAATGTGGCAAGACTGTTGCACTGGAGATTGTGCAAACATCATAGTAATGAAATGGCTGAAAAACACTGGAAACATGAACCACAAAGCATCAAAGAAAATGATGCTTGAAAACTGGATATAGTGGTCCATGAAAAGAAGACCAAAGTAGCACTGATTATTGGAATTGTCACACCCAGTGACTACAGTGTCTTGCGTACAATGAGACAAAAAGTCATAAAATAACAGGATTTGCAGGCAGAAACGAGAGCAATGTGGAAGAAAGATACGCAGACAGTTCCAACAGTAGTAGGAGCAACGGGTCTTATAAAAAAGAATCTACAATTGTATTTAGATATGTTACCAATACATGTAAACCCTTATGAATTGCAGGAGGAGTCATTACTGGGCACATTGTGGGTGCTGCGAAGAGCACTTCTAGCTGACATCAAAGACTAAAACAATACTAATTTCATTAACTTCAATCATACTTTGACTTAGGAATGGGGTCTATTCCCGCCATTGTATTAGAACCCCAAAGACATGGAGAAATGAAAAAGGCAGAACTGGCTTGTAAACAACGTGGGTAATGAAAAATAGCAGAAATCAAAATAAACATTACTAGACGTAACACTGTTCAATACCTGCCCCAAACAAAGGTTGGAAAATAGTTGTAACATAACACAAAGATAAACATTTTTAAACAGGAAAAAGTGTCATGTCTCTTTCCCTCAACCTTCCCTCAGGAAATACCATCAAATACAACTCCCCCTGCTATCACTACGGAACAGGTCCTTAATGCACTGTCTGAGGCAAAGAACAATACATCAATGGGCCCAGACAATATCCCAGGATGCCTTCTAAATAGCACGAAATCTGACCTACCAGGCTCTCTGGAATATCTATTTAACTGTAGCCTCCAAACAGGTGTCATGCCTCATGAATGAGGAACAGCAACAGTAATCCCTCTGCACAAACGTGGGCCATCTACAGACGCAGGAAACTACAAACTCGTAAGTCTCAAATGCAAAGCCATGGAAAGAATTATCTTGGAAATTATAAATAATGACATAGTAAACATCCAGATACTGGGCACCCGATTTAGTTTCAAGGGCAGGTCATGCCTACTCAGCCTGCTGGACTTCTTTGAGAAGGTCACCAAAGCAATGGATGAGGGAAAATGGTTCACATTGCCTTCCTTGACATGGCCAGAGCATTTGACAATACCCCATTCGGGCATCGCTGGCAATGTCAAGAGGTTCATAGATTCAGTGAGACTTGAACTGCACCCCTTGTGTGTAAAGGCAAACACCTTAACCATTAGACCACCAAGGAGATCACACACAAACACGATACTAGAATAATGCACTAACACAACACGCTATACCCATTACTTAGGTTAGGTACAAACCCTTATGTCACCTGACGGATAGCCAACTGGCTCACAGATAGGACCCAGGAAGTTAGAACTGGGGAGGCCACCTCTATAAAGAGAGCAGTCACAAGCAGAGCTCCTCAGGGATTGGTCCCGGGACTGCTAGTTTTTGGCATTTACTTCCCTGAAGTCAAAGCCAATGTCAATGATCTCTGGCTGCCTAAATCTGCAGATGACTGCAAATTAGGAGCGGTCACTGAATCCCACATCAACACAAATGTTTTCCAGGAAGGGCTGACGCAAACAACTGGCATCAGAGCCATGGACTAAAACTAAATACCAAGAAATACATAACAGTGTCCTTTGGGAAGGCATCCACCCCTGGTAACTATCATATTGACAACACACCCCTAACAGTTGACCCAGAAGTCAGGGACTTGGGAACACACACAGTGTAATCTAGCCTTTGACCATCACGTGTCTACAGTAGTGAGGAAATCATAATATGTTGCGCAACTTATAAACAAAAATATGGCATCTAGATCCAAAAGCATCACTGTCCCACTGTAATCAGCATTCATCAGATCTATCATTGAGTACAATGTCCCTTTGGTATGTACTAACCAGGCATATCCAACAACTGGAATGTCCTCCGAGGTTCCTCACTAAAAGAATTCATTAACATGTCCTATGCAGACAACGTCAAGGCCGTATTCCTGTATTCTG